>NC_092877.1:19848670-20126170 GCF_028372415.1 Notamacropus eugenii | reverse complement strand
TAGATAGATTAGATAGATAGATAGATAGATAGATAGATAGATAGATAGATAGATCCTGAGCACACCACTCCTCCACTCTGACTGAATTTCAAGACCACACCCTCCTCCTAGACACTCTTAGATAGCCTCTCTTCCCTTGGTTAATACTGAAATGATGCCTATATTAGTAACTAGTCATTTCCTATCAATATTGTGAATTCCAAGTGGTTAAATGGCAGGGAGAAATTTCTATTTAATTTAGCAGATAAAAATTTGATATCTAAGATACATCAATATTTAACACGCCACATATGTGTATGTAGAAATATACATGACCATATTATGAGACATATCTACATATATACAAGCATATGTGTGCATACATGTATACACACATATACATACATACATATGGTGTGGGTGGCACAGTGGATAGAGCACTGGGCCTGGAGTTGGGAAGACCTGAATTCAAATCTGACCTCAGACACTTAGTATCTGACCCTGGGCAAGTCACTTAACCCTGTTTGCCTCAGTTTCCACATCTGTAAAATGAGCTGGAGAAGGAAATGACAAATCACTCTAGTATCTTTGACAAGAAAACCCCAAATAGGGTCATGAAGAAATGGATGCAACTGAAATAACCAAATAACATCATATAAAATCAGAAGCCATCTCTTAATAGCCAAATGGTTAAAAGACATAAATAAGCAGTTCTCAAAAGAATAACTGAAAACTATTAATAACTGTTTGAAAGAATGCTCCAAATTTCTAATCATAAGAGAAATCCAAATCAAAGCAACCCTACAATTTCAGCTCATACACAATAAATTGGCAAAGATGACATAAGACGGGAATAATTAATGTTGGAGGCTTTGTCGGAAGAAAAGCACACTACTGCGTTGCTAGAGGAGCTGCAAATTAACATTTTTAATTAGAAAAAATAAAATTACTGAAATTTCAATACCCTCTGACCCAGAGATTCTACTACTAACCATATTCCCCAAGGAAGTCACCGATAAAAAGAAAGTTCTTATATATACCAAAATATTTATGGCAGCACTTTTTAGTGGTAGGAAAGAATTGGAAGCAAAGAACATGTCCATTTCCGGGGAAGTTGCTAAACAGGTTGTGGTACATGAATGTAATGGAATATTACGATGCTGCAAGAAACAAACAATATGATGGATAGAGAGAAATAGAGAAAGACTTATATAACATGATGCAAAGTGAAGTAAGCAAAGGCAAGAAAACAATTTACACAATGACTAATGTAATGTAAATAGAAATAAAAACAGCCACAGAACAACTGAAAATGAATGGTACACAATTACAAAGATAAACATTGCCCCAAGAAGATGTGGCCCTACATTTCTTTGCAGAGGTAGGAGGTCCACAGATATGATATATCACATATATTTTCATATTTATTAACTTATTTATTGATTTTGCTGGATTTTTTATCTATTCTTTTTTCTCTAAAAAATATTTTGTTATATGTGATGCCTCTCTGAGAAGGTAAAGAAGGATGTAAAACCAAAATAAATAAATAAAACTTTATTTTTAAAAAAGATATAGTCAATTTCATTTTGTGAAATTTGACACTGAAACTATCTAGTACTATCTGATTTTCTTCTTAAAGAAAATAATGGTGATAACAAGTATTCATTTCATTGTAGGTACTTCCGTAGGACTCTATTAGAAATTTGGTAGGAACTAAGCATTGTGACTTGTTTTTAAATAAATAGTACCCTTTAAAATTATTCATTTGTAATGGAGTCATTTTAAAAGGCACATCTTGATGTGGAGGTATTCAAATGCTATGTCTGTTGTTTATAATCTCTGGGAGGTTCAATTGAGCTAGAAATAAATAAGCCCATGGACAAAAAAAGAACATTTCATAGGAAATTTGGTGATTTCAGGTTGTCATGTTTATGATGATTTTTGGCAAAAAGAATGTCTGAAAATTTTTGGAGCTTATGTACCAACATCTGTTATTGAGATGATGGGAAAACATTCTCCAAATAAGTCAGCAAAATTCTTCAATCCAAATCAAGCCAGTAACAATCATAATCACTATACTTAAAATGTGTGAGGTATTTTTGCGGAGTCACAGGATCTTCTAGCTAGACAGGGTAATACCTGATAAAAGAATACAGAATGTCGGTTGTGAGTGATGTGGAACCCTCTCTCTCCTGAAGCAGTCCATTTACAATGCTTTTACATATCCTTAATTATGTGCATTAAGATGGAGCAGTGAATAGAGTGTTGGTTCTGAAATCAGGAAGATCTCAGTTCAAATCTAGCCTCAGATACGTACAAGCAGTATGACTCTACACAAGTCACTTAACCCTGTTTACCTTAGTTTCCTCATCTGTATAATGAACTGGAGAAGGAAATGGCAAATTATTTAGTATCTTTGCCAAGAAAAGCCCAACTAGGGTGAGAACTGGGCATGACTGAAATGACTCAAGAACAACAAATTGTTACGATGTGGTTTTTTCCCTTACATCAAGTGTGAATCTGCAAAATCTATTAGTTTTTTGGCTGCCATAATACAGCTGCTCACCCACCTCCATCGTAATGTTTACTACAATCCTCATATCTTTTTTCACATGAACTGTGAAAAGTTATGCCTTTTCTATCTTATGCCTGAAGTTGATTTTTTAAAAGCCTTTCTAGCATTATCAATCAAGTAGCATTTATTAAGTCCCTCTTATGTGGCAGAGAAAGTGCTGAACCCTGAAAGGAGCTTAGAATCTAATGGGAGATCAGAGTCCAAATGGAGCAGCTTCACTGACAGCAATGATGAGAAGAGATTATAGAACTGATGGCAGATTGGTTACATTTTGCATCTATCTGTTGCCCATCTTCCAGTTTCATTTGCAGATGCTCATAAGATAGTCTGACTTTGTTGCATTTCACATCAAACTTTCTGAAGACTCGTTTTTCCATTCACTACTTTTTGTTGTTTTATTAGGTAGTAATAATACTCCTTCTGCCTTAGTTTGCCATTTCCTTCTTCAGTTCCTTTTACAGATGAGAAAACAGGCAAACAGGGTTAAGTGACTTGCTTAGGGTCATACAACTTGTAAGTGTCCAAATCCAGATTTGAACTCAAAAAGGTGAGTCTTCCTGACTCCAGATCTAGCTCTCTGTAGTGCCATCCAGCTACCCCTAAACTGATGCTTCTTTTGGCTTTTATGCCTCTGCAGTTGACAAGATTAAATTTTTGGTAACTACAGTGGTTGTTGGGACCTTCCATATAGGTTGCTGTGATGCTTGTTTTTTGTTGATTACAAAAAATGTAAATGGAAAATAATCAGACCTTGTTCCTTTCTCATATTTTATCCAAGACACTATTAATACATACATACATCATTCGTACAAAAGTGTTATAAAATGAGAACATAGACTTATAAGTCAGCTGTTGTTGGTTACTTTTTTGTTTTTTTAATACTATTTTGTTGTTTCCCCAATAACATATCAAGAAAATTTCTATCATTTTTACAAGATTTTGAGTTCCAATTTTTCTCCCTCCCCTCTTCTGAAAATGGTAGGCAATTTGATATAGTTTATACATGTGTCATCACGTAAAACATATTTCCATATTTGTCACAGTTGTGAAAGAAGAAACAGCTCAAAAGAAAAAAACTGTAAAGGACAATGAAGTAAGTAAACAAATGCTTCAATCTGCATACAGAGCCCATCAGCTCTTTATCTGGATATGAATAGCATTTTCCTATGTGAGTTCTTAGTTAGCTTTGATTTCTTTATCTGAAAATCACCTGTTTATATCCTTTGACCATTTCTCAAGTGAGGAACGACTTGTATTCTCATAAATTTGACTCAGTTCTCTATATATTTGAGAAATGAGGCCTCTATCAGGGACACTTGCTATAAAGATTGCTTTCCACCTTTCTGCTTTCCTTCTAACGTTGGTTGCACTGACTGTGTTGATACAAAAGCTTTTAAATTTAATATTATCAAAATTATCTATTCTACATTTCATAATGCTCTCTCTTTTTTGGTCATGAATTCTTCTTATCCCCATAGATCTGACAGGCAGGCTATTCTTTGCTCTTCTAATTTAATTGCTTCGTTGTCTGTAGTAACTTTTAGCAAGATTTAGTTTCCTTCCTTATCTCTTTTAATTAGTCTTATTTTTGCTTTATCAAGATTGCCACCCCTGCTTTTTTTTTTCACTTCAACTGAAGCATAATAGATTTTGCTCCAGTTCCTTACCTTTATTCTGCGTGTCTCTCTCTGCCTCAAGTGTGTTTCTTGTAAGCAACATATTATAGGATTCTGATTTTTTGATCCATTCTGCTAACTGCTTCCATTTAATGGGAGAGTTCATCCCATTTACATTCACAGTTATGATAACTACCTGTGTATTTCACTCCATACTATTTTTCCTCTTGTTTGTCCTCTTTTTCCTTTCACCCTTTTCCTCCTTAGCAGTGTTTTGCTTCTCTCACCTCTCCTGATAAGATATTTTTCATTTTCTTCCATTTTTCATTCTTTTGAATTTATTTGATTGATTCATGGTGTCTCATAGTCATTATCTTCCACTTGCCCAATTATAAATTTTAAGGAGTTTTTTCTTCAATTAGCTTTTGTACTTTCTTTTCCACTTGCCAATTGTGCTCTTTAAGGAATTGCATTCTTCAGTGGATTTTTGTATCTCCTTTTCCATTTGGCCGATTCTACTTTTTAAGTAGTTTTCAAAGCTGTTGATTCTTTTTTCATAATTCTCTTGCACCACTCTCATTCCCTTTCCCATTTTTTCTTCTCCCTCTATTACATGATTTTTAAGCTCCTTTTTGAGCTCTTCCATGAGTTCTTTCTGGGTACCACTCCCTGTTTTTCTTTGGGTTTTGCCCATAAGTATTTGACATTGTTGTCCTCTTCTGAGTTTGATTGTTGGTTTTCCCTGTCACCATGATAACTTTCCATGGTTAGATTCTATTTTGTTTGTCTTGCTTTTTGCTTATCTTTTTGGGGGCCTTTTTCTCTTTCTTTCAAATTTGAGCTCTGCTCCCTGGGTGGAAGGGGCACTGCCTCAGGCCTTTTGTCTCAGGGGCTGCAGACTCTGGCTGCTTATCTGGTTTCTGCACTGACGTTGCCTGAGGCCCACAGGAGACACTCATATCTGGAGCTGTGCTGAGAGGGTGGGATGGGGGTTGATTGTCACTTTTGGAGGCTGTAGGGGTCTGGCAGCTTGCCTAGTGCTGAGCTGGGTTCCTAATGGTGCTGTCTGAAGTGTGCTAAGGCCCAGCGGGATGTTTTTATATTTCTCTAGGCCTATATTCAAGCACATTTGACCTCTGGAGGCTGTCTGCTTGCCTGAGGCTACACTGAAGTGTGGTGGGTGGTGAGGCCATGCTGACTAGTGGCTGCCTGTTTGCTTGGGGCTGCGCTGAAACCTGGATGTCTGACTAATGGAGGATGTCTGTTTGCCCAGAGCTATTTGCCACATGCTGGTTTCCAAAGCTGGAGTCTGCTGGTTCCCCTGGCTACTCTGAGGCATGTGGAGAGGGGAGGGTCCTGGTGTTGGCATTTGCCTGCTGCACCACACTGGAGTTCACGATCTCCTGCTGGTTTACTGAAGTGGGGCTTGCTACTGGTTTGTTGACCCTTCCTGCCCTGGACTGTGCTCTCCTTTCACTCAAGTGAGACAGATCTTTCTTGTCCATTCTCCAAGTTTCTTGGACTAAAAAGATTATTTTACCCCACCTTTTTGCTGGTTCTACTGTTCCAGAATTTGTTTGGGGCTATATTTTATGGTTGTTTGTGAGTATAGAAGACCTATAGTGATTTACTGCTTATCACCATTTTTCTCCCCAGAAGTCAATCTGTTGTTGATCTCTTGATTGCCTTTTTTAAAAATACCATCCAAAATTTTTTCAAATCATTCATTAGCTTCCATTTTTTGAGATATGTTGAAAATCTATCCCTAGTTTCTTTCAAAATTATATCCTCTCCCCTGTAAATTACTCAATAACTGCCCCACCTTGGGGTAGCTAGTAAGTAACTGAGGCCACATTTGAACTCAGGTCTTCCAGACTCCAGGTCAGTTCAGTGGCTAGAGCTCAGAGGACTAACTGTATGATCCCGGGCAAGTCAATGAACCTATGTTTACCTCAACTTCCTCATCTCTGAAGTGGGAGCAATAATGGCACCTACCTCTCAAAGTTGGTGAGCAGATGGGATAATAATTAGGATGAGACAAGGTAATACTTACAAAGTGTCTAGCACAGTGCTTGGCACATAATACCATATAAATGTTAGTTATTATTACTATTAACAAGCACTTACTAAATATCTACTATATGACAGGCTCTATGTTACAGGATTCAGAAAAAGACAAGATAGCCCCTGCTCTCAAGAGGCTCCGTCTAACGGGGGACACAACACATAGATAATTATGTTCAAACAAGATATGCATAGAATAAAATGAAGATAACCAACAGAGGGAAGATGTTGGCAGTAAGGGGGATTAGGAAAGACTAGTTGCCAAGGACAGGATTTTAGATGGGATCTGAAGGAAGTTAAGGAAGCTAGGAAGTCTGTGTAAAATAGGAGGTAAAGTATTCCATGCCTGGGGACAGGCAGAGAAAATTAAAATCATTTGTGTTTACTCAGTCTTGTGTCACTTTTCTTCATTTTTTTAAGTGCCATTTAACTTTTCCAGTGTAGTACATCAAAGACTAATCTGTTAGAATCCAAAGATAGTGGTTCCACCCTTGCTGAAGATAAAAGAATTTGCTAATGTTTATTATGTTCACTGATCTATTTCATTTTCATCTGTGAGTTATCATCCTCCCACTTTCACCTATCGGTGCTCTTGAGATAATATGGTTTACTTGGATCTCAAACCATGATATTTGAAGATCTAGTTCCCATCAACTGCTTCTGGGGTGATAATGCTTCATTTTCTTCTACTGTCTTTCTCTGCAATGATTTACATCTAAACCAATGTTGTCCTTGGTTGCCATGTCTCTCTACATGGCAAAGGGATCAAGAGTTTGCTCCTGGCTCTTTAAGTCTCTTCATTTCATCAAATCCTTCACTCTTGTTGAACTTCTTTAGGGTGTGGTGATAATTTCTTGTTTTGCCAATTTAACCTTCTTTTTGAATAGGTCATTTGTAGTTTTAAATAATGGCTTCCCATCTTTATCCTCTCAGGTATTTAGATCATCTTGAACACCTATATGTTTAGGACCATGCAGAAAATGGGTTATTTCTAGATGGTAACTACCCCAGTACACTGAGAAGTCAGATTCAATATTCTAAAAGCAATAAAGCTCAGTTTAAAAACCCAAATCTCTTTTGTTTTAAAGCAGTAAGATATGAAATTTAAAAATTTATAAAAACAACCATGTAACTCAATGACATTTTATGTTAATTTCATTTTAAACAGAAATCCTCAATTTGCCTCAGTTTCCTTATCTGTGAAATGAGGATAATAATGAATCCTACTTCCCAGGGATGTTGTGAGGGTCAAGTGAGATAATAATTGTAAAGTGCTTAGCCCAGTGCCTGGCAGATAGTAATTTTTGTACTATGTAAATGTTAGCTATTCCATTATTATTGATAAGCATTTATTAAGCACCTAATATATGCCACATTTTATCTTACACTTTTTCAATGACTTAAACTTCATCATGAATTTCACTGTGCATTTTTCCCTGGCCAGTCCTACCTATAAAATCAGTCAGTGCCTGCTCCATGAGGTCATTGTACCGCCACTGCCCATATATAGGTTACGTACTACTGTGCATCCCTGAATGATGAAAAAGCTCTGGTACCACCAGTGGCATTTCCCTGGAATGTTCAGTAAATGACCCATGTGTGGGCCTATCAGATTTATGACTATTAGCTAGTACAGACAGGACATACAGAGGAACTGGATGTGCTCAAAGGAAACTTTGTGCATTTTTAGCAGCGCGTAGGTCAGCCTTCCATCCTCACCAACTCCACCTTTAAAATGGGATCCAGTTGCCAAAAATGAGTCCTCATTTTTATAAATCCAGAAGAACAGAGGGAAAAAATACAACACTGACGAAACAAAGCAAAGTTTAGATTTTATTCTCATGGCAATTGGGAGCCACTGGAGTTTAAGGAGTAAATTGGGATGGTCACGGTCATATATGCACTTATAGGAGAAGCATTTTGGTAGTTGTGTGGCAGAAAGACTTGAGGCAAAGGTGTTTACGATACAAGTAAAGAGAACAAATTCCAGACCCTGAGTTCTATCCACTGTGCCACCTAATGGCCCATCTTAGAAATACAGCTAGCCACACGCCAGGCACCATGTTGAACACTTTACAATAATTATCGCATTTGATCTTCACATCACTGGGAAGCAGGTGCCGTTATTATCCCCATTATTCCCATTTTAAAGATAAAGAAACTGAGGCAAACAGAGATTAAGTGCCCAGGGTCACACAGCCATCTAGTGTCAGAAGTTGGATTTAAACTCAGGTGTTCTGACCCCAAGCCCAGAACTCTATCCACTGAACCACCTCGCTGCCCCAAAGAAAGCTTCCTATGATGTGTATGTTATTATTGAAGTGTGCCTTGCATCAGAGAAGATCAAGTCTAGTCAGAAGCCACAGGAAATATCAATGAAAAAGGAAACCAGCATTACTGTTTCTTAAGAATTCAGGCAAAAGATAGAAGAAGATGAAGAAATGCGTTTACAACGATACAGCTCATATAGCTCCTCATGGCCACCATCACCACCACCATCACCACCACCATTGCCACCACCACCACCTGGTGCTCCTCATCCTTCTCCTGTATCTCAGTTCAACCCTTCACTCTCCCTTGTGGGAGGGAAGGGATATCGTGAGCCACAGAGCCACCAGGGGTATGGAGTTGCAGGAGTTTGGGCTCCCAGGTTTATGGGAAAATGGAAAAGGGAAGAATATCTAGTCCCATTGCAACAATGAGAAATTCATTCCCAATGGAACTCTAGACATAGAATCATTGTTCCAGGGTGGCAGTTAGGACCAATGGGTCTGTAAGCATGGTACCCTACCTCTAGCATATTAAGAGTTAAATGGGATTTTGTAGGCTGGCCTGACAACCTAACCACCAAATATAACAAGATTTCCAAGAAGTTGCCTTACCAGTGAACTTTTGGAACAATCCCGTCTTAAAGGGGGGAGTGCCTAAGGGAAGCTTAATAAAAACTAATTCAATTACACAATTCTCATGTTCAAATGTGAAGCCATGATGGTTTGCAAACAATTCTTCAAGCAGAACTTTATCCCAAGGGTTTCACTAACATATTTTCATTCAAAAAAGTTTCTATCATGAAGCCTGAAAAATGGCAGCACATCAAATTAAAGTTGGGAGGCATTTCCACTGATCTAATAACCGTTCTATCCATGTGGGGCTGAAAGATACATGATATCTCAAAAGATTTATTCTTCTGTGAGAAATTCATTTGGCATATTTCATTTTTGATAACGCACGAACTGAGAGTAAATTGATAGAAGAGAAAACAAATGACGGGATTGATGTATGAAAAGCCAGTGGTCAGACTGACAGATGTCCATCACGCATCGGCTGTAAGGGATCTGACAAGTGTTCACGCCCTACATAATTGCAGTTCCCGATTCTGCTTTTGAAAAATGATTTGGGGGGGAAAGGATATGTATTTTTCCCCAATCATTTAAACTTCTAATCTGCGTGCATACCTATCAATAATTGCCAAGTAGACTTTCCTTAAAAATATTCATGAAGAAATACAAAGAGCCAAAAATTTGAAATCAGGAGACCTGGACTGAAATGCCAGTTCTTGCACTCATTCTATGACCAGAAAGCAAGTCACAACCTCTGGGAGCCTCAATATCCTGATCTGTAAAGTGGGAGCAATAATGTTTACACTGTCCTCCCCACAGACTGTTGCGAGAGAAGCACACTGTGAATCTTAAAGTGTTATATCAATGAGAGGTTTGGAAAATAATGATAATGGCTAGCATTTATATAGGTTTTTTTCCTCTTCTGGATACAGGATTTCATTGCTGCAGGGAAATAGCCTCTCCCTGCCTTGATCCTGGGACAAATTGCTATTGTACTGTTACTGCTTTGAATTCAACATTCTATATGTTGTTATTCAATCGTTTCAGTCGTGTCCAATTCCTCGTGACCCCATTTGGGGTTTTCATGGCAAAGATACTGGAGTGGTTTGCCATTTCCTTCTTCTGCTCATTTTACAGATGAGGAAACTGAGGCAAACAGGATTAAGAGACTTGCCCAGGATTACACAGTTAGTAAGTGTCAGAGCCAGATTTGAGTTCACGGAAGATGGACCTTCCCTGACTCCAGGCCCAGCACTCTATCCCTAGCTACCCTAGACTATTTTACAGGTGGATAAAGTATCTGGGAGTTTTCTTCTAGCTAAATAAAAGTGTCAGGATATAAGCTCAGACTCTGTAGCCTTGCTAAAAGCATTGCTGGCACAACTCTAGAAGCAGACAGCACCACAAGGATAATGACACCTCATCCTATCCTTCCTTGGTTTTGATCTTGTCAGTCAAGTCTCTGCACTCAGAAAACTTTTTGTTACATGTAGCCTAGAGATTGAGTATATGGGATGACACCATGCATCAAAAATATTCTTCTTAATTTTTTATGAATCAGTATTACCTCTAGGTGATTGGGGAAACAGTTCAATCTGTAATAATTATCTGGTTCTGATATAATTTATTGGTTGACTTCAGGATATTTTGAAATCTGTATTTTTTTTCCTTCTCTCAGTTTCTCTTATCATTGAAATCAAAGACTCAGTCTCTAGTCTTATCAGTATTTGCAATATGAGGATTTTTGCCTGTCATTTGATTAAAGAAAGCATGTTTCTCTTATAGAAATATTACCATCAGTTTGTATCTGGGTATTTGGAAGGAATGATGCAGTGGTACATTGTCCAATATCTACTATTCCCTTCATCTCTAAATGCAGACTTGATTTTCTTCAGTTTCTAGGGGCAATGGCCTGGTCCTGAATTGCCATCGAAAATGACCTGTTTCCACCAACAAATCTGTGTGACTTAGCTAAAGCCAGCAAGCCATGTGGACGCATGAAATGAGATTTGGCTAGCTCCAGGCAAGGGCTTCATATTGCCCTTTGCCAACAATATCCTCAAGGGGTCTTACGTCTAGTAGGTACTTAATGAAAGCTTACTGAACTGAATGGTTGATGACAAGACAGTGAAGTGGCCTTCAGAGCCTTTGTGTAGGTCATACTCTACATAATGTTTGGGTACATCATTCATTCATTCTTCTCCAGGCTAAACTCCTAACTAGTCTAAACTTCTTTCTCCAGCGCTCCATAGCAGTATTCTCATTCTGGAATTCCACTCTGCCTCTGCAGCCCCTTCCTCTAAAGTTAATCAGTTCCCCCATTTTAAGGAAGTATCCAAGATATGTTCACTCTTTCATACACACCCACCCACACATATGTGGGTGGGTATGTATATGTACATATATGAATATGGGCACATATACATGTGTGTGCATATATGTGTATTGTGTATATGTACATTGATTGTGCATAATGCATAATACAGAGAGAGAGAGAGAGAGAGAGAGAGAGAGAGAGAGAGAGAGAGAGAGAGAGAGAGTTGGGTAATCTCAGAGGGAAGGGAAAGGCTTATTGCAGAAGGTAAGATTTGAGCTGAATCTTGAAGGAGACCTGGGAGGTCTAGGGTAAACAAGAAACCCATTTTAGCCTTGGAAACAGCCAATGAAAAAGTACAATTAGGAGAGGGAATGTTATGTACAAGGGGTAGCAAGTATGCCAGGAAGGCAGTTGAGGAACCGACCCTGTTGATCCTAAACATCCTAAATGTTGACCCTGAAGATCCTAACAGGCTGAAAAAAATGAGCTAATGCTATATCCTCTCTCTCATGCATCTTTAATATCTTCCTCTCCACTGTCTCCTTCTCATCAATCTACAGACACCATCACAAAGAGTAGTTATGAAATATGTGAATGATCATACACTCTAAAAAGCAGGGACTACTGCATATCTAGTCTTTGTATGTCCCCTAGTACCCAGCACAGTGCTCTATAATCACACAGTAGGCACCGAAGGGATATGAATTTGTTGACTCTTGCTGTTTAGGTCTGGATTTCATTGGACAAGAATGCACTCTCCACTTCTTGGAATTCCTAGCACTTGTCAAGGTCCAGACTAGGTGCTATTTCCTACATGAAGACTTACTGTTCCTCTCCTCCTAGTAAAACTATTACTCTACTTTCTCTTCCCAAATTATATTTAATTTGTATATACTCTTTATTTACTCATCTCTTTTCATATTGCAGTCTCCTAGATGAATGAAAATTCTTTGAGGAAAGGGACTACTTAATATTTTATATACCTAATACAATGCCTTATACATAGTAGAAAGTAAGCAAATTCTTATTGTCATGTCTTACATTATTTTGTCTCAGCACTTAACTTGAAAATGTAATACATGTAGTCAGAAAGTTCCTATGATTAAAGATATAAATCTTATATATATATATACACACACATATATCTATATGGCAGGGAGGACTCTTGACATCACCCTTTAATGTTTTTAGATAGTCCAACCAAAAGGTTCATTCATTGTAAAGTAACATTGATTATTGATTGTGATGGACATCTTTAGAACAGATATTTTTTTCAGAACTCTATAGTGCAAGAATATTGAGAAGGCTCAAAATATTAAGCACTTGGTATCCTTATAGCTAGTCCAATACTCTCATTTCATAGATAAGGAAACTGAGGCCCAGAAAGTAGAAGTCATTTTTTTCAAGGTTGTATGATAAGGACTTGAAGACCTCGGTGGTCCCTCCTACCTCTGAAGCTATAACCTTAGGAACTTAAAAAAAGTTAAGATCTGAACCCAGGTCTTTTCACTCTATAATTCATCTCTATTTTTTTTGCTATGTCATAGAGGCATCTGAAAACATTAAAGAAATTGTCTAGAACGATTGGCCAGTTACTGGTCGTCATGTGTAGTCCAATAAAAAGATACCATCTCTTTGCACGTTTGATTTCCTTACTTTTCAAACTATATTTTAATGCCAAAAGCCCAAAAAAAGACTTATAGCTGAGAACAACTTTTCTTGCAAAAAAAATGAATTTATTTCTATACCCTCAGAAAACCAGAGAGGGTAGAATTTTTGAAACACAAATACTGGAGAGAAAACCAACACAGAAAAGTAAATACAACGGAATCATTTGAAAAGGTTAAATGATAACCTAGTGCTTATATACTAATGGAAGGAAGTAGAGACAACTAACTCCTTAGAATCCTACTATTTTCAAGGGTCAGAGAAAGAATAAAGGAAAATAAATCAGGGCCTGGGTGTGATTTTGTTCTATTTGGTTTGTTTTTATAGGATTTTGAAAAATCAAAGGGGAAAAATGGTCTTGGGAAGAATTGAAGAAAAATAAGGAGGAGCTTCCTATTTTTCATAACTGAGGCATGCTAGAAAATACACATACAAGGATATAGTTGGAGGGACTGAGCATCTTCTAAATCCCACTCTTATCTGGGGTTTAATGTAGAAATACGTTAAACAGAGAAATCGGCAGGGATAGAGAGAGGGAAAGTAGGGTTTAAGAAAGAGTTAAGTTGAGGAGGGACAAGTCACAAGAAAAACAAATTTTGACTTATGATGGCTAATTACAAAAACATATTAAAAGGAAACAAAGAAACAGGTAGACCCAGGAATACTGGCCTGAGCCAGATGAAGAGAAGAACAGTGGAACAGGATCAGACCATTATCACTGGAGATTACTCATATTAATCTCATCACCTTTATTTTCCTGTATTCATTTTTTTTCTAAGACAGGTAGAAGGCAGAGACCAAAGAGAAACACATAGTTATACTGGGAGAAGGGGGAAGGGGAAAGCGAAGGGGAAGAGAAATCATGACACACATAATGATGGCTGTAAATATGTGCATGGGCTAAATTCACTCATAAAATGAAGGAAGACACATAATTTATAAGAAATTAAAATTCAATAATATTTGATTTTGAGAAACATTTAAAACATAAAAATGCTCATGAAGTTATAATGACAGGCTGGAGTAGAATCTATTACGTGTGAAACAAATACAGAAAATTAATGGCAAAAATACACAAAAAGAGATAAACAAGGACATATACATATGTGCTTATTGGCATTGTATCTAAGCACTTAAAAGGAAAGCTAATCAACATATAGGGAGAAACAGGTACTAAAATAATTGTTGCTAGTGACTTCAAAATGTCTATCTTCAGAACTAGACAAATCTCATACATAAGGTTAAAGAAAAGAAGTAAATAACCAGAAAAGACTTTTAGAAAAGTCACATATAATAAGAATCAAAAGCAATGAGCTTTGCTGTGATGTAGTTTTATAAAAACCAAACAGGACAAAAAAATACTCTCATAAACAGATGTAAGAAAACTACTATTAAACATATTTTTTACTTGTCACAAAGCAATGAAGTGTAAGCAATAAATCCAAAACTACATAATTATCTCATTAGATGCAGAAAAAGTGTTTGACAAAGTAAAACAGTCATTTGTGCTAAAGAAATGGTAACTATGTATATGTGTGTATGTATAGGTACATAGATAGATATTTAAAATAAAAAGTATCTAAAACAAAAAGCAATCATAATAAAGCAATAAAAATGAGAGTCAAGGAAGAATGGTCAATCTTTTGCCATTCATTGATATAATTCTGAAAATAGTAGCAATGGCAAAAAGATAAATTAAAGGTATAAAGAGGAAATAAAATTATCCTTATTTGCCAATGATACAATTTATTTTAAAACCCTAAAGAATCAGCAAAAGATACTAATCAATGAAGATAAATGAGAGTGGGGATGATGATTATGATGTGAGGGAGAGGATTCTCTAAGTTGTTGGAGAAACCAATTGGAAAGGTATCATTTACGAATGTAGAAGAGTTAGTCTCACGAAGGAGAATGGTCACTTCTTCATGTTAGACAAGAGTGAAAGGTGACAGTGGCAGAAGACATCAGAGTGAGATGAGGGAGAAAAGGAAACTCCAGGAACGCCCTCATTTTTTCCTGAAAAATATAGTGCAAAGTTTTTAGCTGACATCATGTAACAACCAAAGGAGGTGCAAAAAGGCATAAAAAGGTTTGGAAAAGATATTGTGGTGAGTGAGTGGAATACTGAGTTTATTAGGAAGTTATAAAAAAAAAAAGGATTGTCTTGAATCAGTGAAGGCTTAGTTAAGGTTACATAAGAGAATTAGTATATTGAGTCATCATGGCTTCATGGTTTTCTCCACCTTAGGATCACCCAAGAAATTATAGGTAAAGTGTATCTTTTATGACAAATCCTGCTTAAATGAGTGAGATGACTACTGCAGTTGAATTAATTAGAAATTTTGTTCATTCAAGTTATTTTGCTTTGAACAATTTCAATTCAACTTTGATGCTATGCTAAGGTAACTTAATAACATCCCAGGAAAAACTTTTAATGTCCTATATTTTTCTAAGGTAAATATATAAATTGACCTATACCTAACAACCCAATAAGTACTTTGAGGGCAAAGGTAGGGGGTGGGAATGAGGGGAGTATGGGAATAGGTGACTGTATCCCCAGTGCTGGAACTTGTTTTAATTTAATTTAAAAATACTTTAAAATTTCTTTTTGATTGAATTTAAGTAATAAATTATCTATCACAAAAAAAGATACTAATCAAGATTAGTAATAGCTTCAGCAAAGTTTCAGTCTACAAACTAACCCCTTAAAAATCAGCAGTATTTATACAGAATAATAACAAAATCTGAGAGTCAGTGATAGAAACAGAAATTCCACTCCAAACAATTACAAAATGAATGAAATATCTGGAGATCAGTCTACCAAAGCACAAACAAAATTGTTCAGATTCAATTACAGGATTCTATTTGAAAGAAATCAAGAACTGGATAAATAGTTGACAGGGTATTAAGTGCTCCTGGATGGGCTATGCCAATAAAATAAAAAACAACAAAACTACCAAAGTTAATTGGTATACTTTATAATTTATAACTTTCAATTTTATGTCAAATTATCGAAGAGATATTTTTGCAGAGGTTAATAAAGTAATAAAATTCATTTGGAAAAATGAAAGATCTAGACTTCATACTAGGTTATAAATAAGCAATTATCACAACCAATTGGGGTTTATAACCTAGTTTGAAATCCGGAAATGTTATTCCCCTTTTGTTCTTACTTTAAAAAAAAATTCCATTGCAATTCTAGATCTTTCATTACATTTTTCCAAATGAAATTTATTACTTGATAAGAGTTTAGTATATATACATATGTACATATATGTATATTTCTACACATGCATATATATGTGTGTATGTATATGAATGGTCCAGAGCATTTTTCATGTGATTGTTAATAGATATGTGGTCAAAGAGTATGAATATATGAATAAACAGTTCCCAAAATATAAATTAAAAACTATCAGTAACCACATAAAAAAAAGTTTCAAACCATTACTAATAAGAAAAATGCAAATAGAAATAACTCTGAGGTTTTACATGATAAAAGATAGGAATGTGTTGGAGGGATTCTGAAAAGATAACCACACTAGTACATTGCTGGTGGAGCTATGAATCAGAATAACATTTTGGAAATCAATTTGGAATTATGCAAATAAACTGATGAAAATGTCCATATGCTTTGACCTCGATATGCCACTACTAAGTTTGTATCACAAAAATGTCATTGAGAAGTAGATTCCCACATGCACAAAAATAATTATAGCAGTACTTTTTGTAATAGCAAAACATTGGAAATGATACAGATGCCCATTGATCAGGGAAAGGCTAGATATAATTCAATATTACTGTGCTATTAGAAATTATGAATGTGATAAAAACAGAGAAGCATGCATAGATTTACATGAACTGATGCACAGAAGAGTATGCAGAGTTAAGAAAACAATGTACACAATGACTATAACATAAATGGAAAGAACCACAAAAAAAAGTGAATGTTAGAAAATGATAAAGAACCAGAATGACTCAAAACCTCTTTGCAGATGGTGGAGGTCCACAAGTGCTACACACTCATATACTGTCAGACTTTCTCAATTTAGAGATCAGTTATCCTTATTTGTTTTCCTTTTCCTTTTTTATCTCTTAAAAAAACTATTTGCTATATTGGATGGGAAATAGAGGCAGAGGAAAAGTTTGATGATGCAAAAAAAAACCAAAAGACAAAAATAAAAACTTACTTAAAAAGAATAAATGTGTCAAAGGACAATTTACAGAAATAATAATTTTATCAAAGAAAATCAATAATTTTATGAAAAAAATGAGACAATATACCCAAATTTTACTGATGCAATTAATGTAGTCCTTATAGGAACATGTATATCTCTTAATGCTTTCATCAACAAAAGTAGAGATCAATGAACTGAAAGTGTAACAATTAGAAAAGTAGCATATAAAGAAAAAGGTACAAATTTTGAAAATTAAATGAAAGGAATTAAAAAACAGAGTGATAAATAAAATTAATAGCTTTAAAATGAGTAATGATCATGACTAATGTGAAAATATGTTTAATAGGAATATATATGTAGAACCTATATCACATTGTATGCCATCTTGGGGAGGGGGGAGAAAATTTAAAATTTATGAAAGTGAATATATGAAAACTAAAAATAAATAAATTTAAAGAGGGAATAAAGACAAATCCAATTTTATTTTATAATGAGGAAAAATTATTACCAAATTTAAAATGAAAAAGAAATCACAACAGAAAAGAAAAAAAAAACAGACTGTTAGAAAGTATTTTGCCCTATTACCTTTTTATTACCTTATTATTTGCCCTATTACATACTAAAACAAAAAACCTGATAATTTAATGGATGAGTCATTTTTAAAAAAATAAAAGATCCCGATTAACAGAAGAAAATAGGTAACTGTAATAGTCTATCTCCAAAAAAAAAAAAGAAAGAAAGAAATTAAACAATTCACAAATGAGATCTCAAGTAAAAACAAAAATAAAACCAGACTGAGAAGGATTTAAAAATGAATTCTATCACACATTCAAAGAACAAATAACTATAATACCACATAAATTTTTTCAAAAAAAAAAAGAGGGAGGAGCATACCACAAAATTCCTTTTATGAAACTATCTTTTATTCAAAACAGAGTGACAAAGGAAGTGATAGCTAGTATGTAATGAATATTGTTGTAAAAAACTGAAAAATATTCATGGAGGCTACAGCAATCTAGTCAAAAAATTATTCACTATAATAAAGTTTGATATTTACTAGAATTCCAGGGGTGGTTCAGTATTTAAGACATAATATTAATAACAAAAATATATAATTTTGTCAATAGATGCAGAAAAAGCTTTTGACAAAATATAACACCTATTTCTGCTAAACACTAGATAACATAAGAACAAACAGATTTTTCCTTAGTATAGATCTAAAACCAAGTGCCACTACTATATGTAATATGGATAAACTAGAATTTTTTCCAATAATATCAAAAGTAAAACAAAGGTATCACTAATCACCGCTAGAAGTAAAGAAAAAAATTACCTTTTAGACCTATAGAGAGAGGGAGAATTCATGATCCAACATGTAATAGGATCATAGACGGTAAGATGAACAATTTTGATCATACAAAATAAAAAAGCTTTTTCACACACAAAATCAGTGTTGCTAAAATAAATAAGGAAAGCAAGTAACTAGGGGGAAAAAAATCTTTGCAGAAAGTTTATCTGCTAAAGTTCTCATTACCATGATACAGGAGGAACTGACTGTAATATATAAGAATAAGAGCTATTCCCCAATTGATAAAGATATGAACAGGCAGTTTTCAAAGAAAGAAATTCAAGTTATCAATAGCCTTACTAAAAATGTTCCAAATAGTTAATTATTAGAAAAATACAAATTAAAGTAGCTTTGAGGTTCTAATTTCACACCCATTAGATGGCCAAAGTTGACAGTACAGAAAAAGAAAAGTGACAAATGTTGGGAATGAAGGGGCATAAAAACTACCTTACTGCATTGTTGAGAGAAATGTGAATTGTCTCAGCTATTCCAGAAAGAAATTTGGAAATATGCATCAAAAACATTAAACTGTGTATCCTTGACCCAATAATGCTGTTACTTATACCTCAAAGAGGTTAAAGGGAGAGGGAAAGGACTCATAGGTACAAAAGTATTTATAGTAATTCTTTTAATAGTTGCAAAAGGCTAGAAATTAATAGGTACTCATCAATTGCAGAATGGCTGAACAAGTTGTGGCATATAAATGTAATAGAATAATTTTGTGTCAAATGAATATCATTGGACATAGACAAAATAGGAATTCGCTTTGTGGACTACATATCTATTTTTATAACAATTTTGTTTTTCTTTTTTCAGTTGCAGGGATATGGAAGGAGGAGAGTGAAAAATAAAACATCAACCATATGAAAGAGTGTTTCAAATCACTAATGATGAGAATTACATATCTCTACACCTGCCAGTGATATTTGTATATTCAAGGAACTAAGAATAAAAGAAAAGTGGCCAAGTATAATTGAGGAAAATTATAAGAAGGTATTTCAGTCTTAATTTTAGGGGGCAATTTTTGTCACTTGCTCCACAGTTATCCCATCATATACATAATATTTTTGGTCAATATTCCTATCCTAAGGAAAATAAGAAAATACTAAAATAGTATTTGTAAGTACTGAAAGCCAAGAAATGTATAAACAGAGGCCCTCTGAAGGGGCTCTGTGTTGTATATTGAAGAACGAAGGAGGAGGGTTCCTGTCCTAGCCTGGCCACTTAGTAGTTTCTTGAATATTCATATATCTATTACAGGGAAAAATTCATGACTCCAGCTACTCCAAGGGTCACTGCATAAAAAGGATCAAACCAGTTCCAGGGACCAATCTAACACTAGTATTGACTAATAGGGAAAGCTTTTTTCTAAACATCTAGAAAGTGCTTCTCCCATCCCTAAATTTTCCAGGAAGGGCCAGAATTTTTTGGTTTTTTGTTTTTCAATTTTAGTTCAGTCTTTTTTTTTTTGTAAGTTTTTCTCTAAAAGCAACTCATACATTTATCTGTCTTCTTAAGAGTATACTGAACACACTTTTTCTTGATAACTGAGAAAGGAAGAAAACAAGCATTTATTATCTCCTAAGTGCTAAGCACTTTTACAAATATTCTCTCATTTAATCTCCACAACAACCCCGTGGGTGGGAGCTGTCATTTTTTTTGTTATTTATTTATTAATTACTATACTATTGATCATTATTACATTTGAGGAAACCGAGGCAAACAGAGGTGAAGTGACTCTCCAGGGTCACACAGCAATTAAGTGTCTAAGGTATAATTAGAACTCGCATCTTCCTGAGCCAGGTCCAGTACTTTAAACAGGGCACCATCTAACTGACTGAGGATCATCATTACGAACACAGCAGATGAAAGCATGCCTCTGTAAGGGAAGACTTCCTGGAACTACTGAGGTATGTAACGTTATTCACTCCTATAAGGCCAAGTTGTTCTGGGCTTCTCAGGTTTTCTTGTAGATGCTTGCTTTGACTGTCCAACAATCTGGGACTTATTGACTTGCTATCCTGTCTCTTTTTTTACATTCTCCGTTTATTCCCTATTGCTTTCTTCCAAGATTTTGTACTTTGCTGTTATCACCCTCCAGTGCAAGTGCTCCTTTCCTGTGGGTTAATGTACTAAATCCATTTGAAGCGTCAGCTCTTCTTCATAAATTTTTTTGTGCTGTTTACAATAAAATGCATATTCTGTGTGACCAGAGATCTTTTTTTACTTTAAACTTCTAATTTTGAGACTTAAAGTTGCTGGACAACTCTGAATAACTAAGCCCAGTCATCTATACTTTGTGCCTACAAAAGTAAAAAACATGGTTGATGAAATATAACCACTCAGACATATTATTTAGCCTCATGTAGCCAAAATCAACTAGTTGAATGAATTTTTTCACCATACAAGAAGTTTCTTTTTTGTTGCTCAGTTGTTTTTCAGTCCCATCTGACTCTCTGTGACCCCATTTGGGGTTTCCTTGGCAGAGATACTGGAGCAGTTTGCCATTTCCTTCTCCAGCTCATTTTACAGATGAGGAAACTGAGGCAAACAGGGTGAAGTGACTTGTCTAGGGTCACACAGTTAGTATCTCAGGTCATAACTAAACTCCAGTATTTCTGGTCTTTCTGACTCCTGACCCAGTGCTCTGTCATCCAGCTTCTCCCTAATTTTTATGTTGGCTTTATGCAAACACAAGATAGAAGTAATCCGTTTTAAAGGATGCTTCTTTTAAGGCAGCATATGTAAGATCCTTCAGGACAGGGATGGTCTTTTGCCTCTTTTTTCCCTATGCATATTAGCACAGTGCCTAGTACATAGAAGGTGTTTAATAAATGTTTGCTGAATGAATGAGTTTGTGTAAAGAGAGCAGCTTTGCTACATTCTAACAACATCTCTGAACCTCAGTTTCCACCCCTGTAAAATGAGGGTATCAGACTAGATGATCTCCAAGGTCCCTTCCAGTTCTAAATTCTATGGTCCCATGAAAGCTGAGATAGTCAAGTCTCCATCTAATTATTCCTCCTGCAACAATTCCCATTGATTGAGCATCCATCTACTGGAATTTTCTAGGAGCAGCATGCAAAATCAGCCTGTCTGTAAAGTATTTTTAAAAATAACTCAAGCCTTCTCTGAGTAACAACCACCACAAATATATACATATAAAGCAAGTCACCTTATATCTGAGGCATCTCTAGAACATGGACATTTCGCCTATCATTGGCAATATAGGAGTTTTATCTAAGCTCATGCACATTTTCTCGTAGACGGTCATTTCAGAAAGACTTTAACAAAACTTGAGAAGCCTCTCCCCCAAATAAATCTTATAACCGAAGCATGTCAAGCCTTACATCTAACTTGAGAAAACACTTTGTCTTTTCATCATGCTTGGAACTTAACAGAAATAGAGGCAGAGTACAGAGAATGTCACATGGCAGATACTAATTGTTACGATTAAGGTCGAACCAGCACGCTTCCCTGCTGTTCTGAGAATGTCTCTGACTTTTGATCCTGACATCTGTGTCTTACAAGAATTTCACTCTGCTCTGACATTCCTTCTGATGTTGATCCAGGAATTAATGGATTGTGAAAAAGCTGGCAGGATATCATTTAAAAAATAGAATTCCTAGTGTACAAGTGATAAAAAGGTATGAGGACTCACTTACATTGTGTCTGATACCAAGGCAAGTCTCAGGTTTGGGTTGCTGGGCTATTTTTTTTTCTTTTTCAAGTAAGAAACACTGGATCCAAACAGAGGGAACAAAAATTAATTCAAGAGGCAGAAACAAGTTCTTATTGCAAAATAGTCAATTACACAGTGACTGCTGGACTTTCACACAATAAACCCTTGATCCATTATTGTTTCCAAAACATCTCCAACATGTTCTAATTTGAATAATTTTTATCTAAATTCATATTGTTAATGGATGTGGTTGGATGATTCTTCTGATGAAGCTGGAGATTTTATCTATTGAAGGACAATTTTGTTTGAAAGACTATGATGCTTCAGTCACAATGGGACCGTAACCTCTCCTGACATCATTTGTACTTTCCCTTCTGCATCTTCTCATGCATTTGGAGATGCAATCCTCTGGTCAAATGTTGATCAACATACGACCCTTCAATAAATAAATCATTCTTAATTACTTAATCTTAAAAGTTATGCTAGGACTGTCTCAGGATGGGTTTAAATGGAGTTCTATTCAGATCCGAAATTTAACACATCAGAAGATAGTGCCTTGCATTTGATAGCTCTGGATAATTACTAGATGCCAGTGGATAACTTAAACATAGCTTAGAATGCTTGACATTAATGTGTGACAGGCATGGAAGACCATATTTGATGATTTTAAATGAAAAAGCAAAAGGAGTTTTGAAAAATCAGGGGCGATGCCATATTAGTAAAAGTGAAGAAATCGTATGATTTTTTCCAGTAAAGAAAAAAACTACTTCATTATGTTATAATGAGAAGAAACTCAACAAGTTAAACAGAAACATAAGTCAATTTCATTGCTAGAGCTATAATTAAATAATGGAAACATTTTAATAAGGATGGATTTTTATGCATCTGATCAAGCATATATCTAATTTTCCTATTAAAATGAACATCATTGTTTTTAAAAGCCTTGAATTTCTTATTATTTGTTTATCTACCTTGGTTCACTAATTTAATTTTTCATACCTCATCTGTTGTTTGAAGAAATGAGTGACAAACTCATTTTTAAACGTAAAGCAACTGACTTGTTACTACACGGTCTACTAATGCTCAATTTGCCCAGGTAGTCTTCTTTTGTTGTTACAAGGTTTGTGGGGTGACATGTGATTTCATCGTTTCAAAGAACTTCTAGTGTGGAAATTCCCTCTACCAAGGCAGGCAATTGGTTTGTAACAAATAGCCTTAGGGAACTGCCCCTACCACTAAGAAGAGGGCAGCTAGAGGACATAGAGTGCCAAGGCTGGAGTCAGGAAGACCTGAGTTCAAATTCAGCTTCAGACACTTACTAGTTGTGTGAACCTGGAGAAGTCACTTAACCCTGTTTGCCTCAGTTTCCTCATCTGAAGAAGGCAAACCACTCCATTATCTCTCCAAGAAAATTTCAAATGTGGTCCAAAAAATCAGAAACCTTGCCCATGGTGACTCAGAATATATCAGAGTCAGAACAAGAACCCAAGTCTTCCTAACCCAAAGACCAACTCTCCATCTTCATTGCTGTTCTTCTCATGGCTCCTGTTCTTAGAGAACACTGTCTCATTATTTTAAATCTGCATGTAGCATTTTCACTGAACGTCAGGTTTCCAAACTGAAGAGAATGAGGCAACATGATTAAATGGGTATTGTCCTTGCTTCGGAGTCAAGAGACCTGGGTTCTAAACTTGAATCTATCACTTATGGCATTTACTTCCCAACCCGTTAAAGCTTAGTATCTCTCTGTGGTCTTCAGTTTGCTCAAGGAAGGATGGAGGGAAAGAAGGAAGGAAACATTTATAAAATATCTACTATGTTTCAAGCATCGTGCTCAGTTACAAACATCTCATTTGATCCTCACAACAACCCTGTGAGTAGGTGCTGTTATTATCCTCACTTTAGAGGCAGACAGAGGTTAAGTGATTTGCCTAGGGTCACACAGTTAGTAAGTATCTGAAACAGGATTTGAACTCAGGTCTTCCTGACTCTAAGCTTAGCACTCTCTCCACTGTATCACCTAGATGCCTCAATGATAGGACTGAATTAGAAGATGTCTTAGGTACTTTGAAGCTCTAAATCCTATGATTCACCTTAGCAGCAATTGAAAGCATCAGTTTTAAGTGATGGCAATACGTAATGTGCTCTTTTTGCCATCTGGGCAGTTTATAAAAACTAAAAGCCTTGTCACTTTATAGGTTATACCTGGCAGCATGCATGTCATGGGTACATTGATTTGGTGGAGCCATGACTTCATCCAAATGGACATAACCTTCTCATCTGGTACGATTTTCCCATAAGTCTTTCCTAGATCTACTCAGTGCCCTGAAAATGATGATCTTGTCACGTTACAGGTGACTGGTAAATAGATTTAAATAGGGATATTACCTAGAAAATGAATTCCCTCAATCAGGGGAAGAAGTGATACGATATCCATAATTATCATCAGTAGGGAGTGTGAAATTTTTTTCCTTCAACATGTCTTTTTCATTCTCGCATTATTCCCCCCCACACACTTTTATGCCACAAAACTCAAGTAAAAATATGGCGAGAAGCAAAGCTTCAGTTCAGAAACAAACTATAAGACAAGACCAGGAAATGCCAAACTAGAAAGTACTTTGGGCTCATTAAGGGAAAAGGGAACAGTGCTTGAGGTCTGAACAAGTCAGGCAGGGGTAGAAATATGCGCTCTATGACAGACAAAGTAGAAATAAGACAGTGGGGAGCAAAGATAAGAAAAGGCAGAGCACAAATCAAATAAGCCGATCATCTCAAGTATGGAAGAGGTTGCAGCTCATCACTGTCATCAGACAAGAGATATCAGAGTTGGAACATTTTTTTTAGGCTTTGAATTTTTTCACAAGGAAAGATTTACTTTAAAAAAAACACTTCCTCTTCTTATATATCAGGTTTTTTTCTAGTTTTTTATGATTTTCTCAAACAAAGAAACAAACATGTTTTTTTGAATGAATGAAGCAACTGTGATTGAGCAAGTGGATATAACTGGCTGAAAGCTAGAAATACCATTTGCTAAAAGCAGCACACATGTTTTAAGGTTTGCGGAGCATTCAATTCACATAACATCCCTGTGAGAGAGATACTAGATGTGTTGTTATTCCCACTTTAGAGATAAGAAAAGTAAGGCTCAGAGTGGTTAAGGAAAGTACCCAAAGTGTTGTAAATGGACTCTTGAACACGGGCCATTCATTACTGACTCCAAGTAAACATGCTTCCTCCAAAGGTTGAGTCACCAGAAGTCAAGAAGTCCATTTTTAAATGTGTGTGTATACACAAATATATGATTAAGGCATACTGCTTTTTTTCTTAACTTTGGAAGACTTTAAAAAAAGTGGATCATGAGCTAGCCCAACCTTATAATTTTCCAGTTCAAATACAACCACCTTAGCCCATGCTGATTTAATTTGGAGGATCCTGGTAGGTGCCTTCATTGTCTACAATGGATGCTACACTGTAGGTGGCAATTGTTTTCAGTCTCCTTTTTACAAACACTTATCACAGGTGATGCAACTCATGATGATCATATATTCTAAATGTTTCTCACTGCCTTAAAAGCATGGAAGGTTAGGAAGTTTGTTTTTTTAAGGATGACATCGCTTAATAATTTAGGCAACTATAAATATATGTATTTACTCCTCTTGAATTATGCCAATTCTATTTTTGTTTTTTAGTAGATCTCAATTGCTCCTTCCTAGATCCTTAGTTAAAGGCAGAGCGATGTAGTGAGAAGAGTCCTAGACTTAGGAAACCTGTGTTCTGCTATGAAATGGTTGCTTTATACTTTTTAATAGGTCAGAGCTTCAATTTCTGCATCTATTCAGTGAAGTGACTGGACTAAATGATCTCTTGGGATTCTTATATGGATAAATAGACTGACAGATCGATTGGTTGATAGACAGATAGATGTGTATATGTATGTATATATGTAAAAATGTATGTATATGTATATATATATATATACACATGGGTAGAGTATACGTATGTATGCATGCCTACATTTATACATATATACATACATACAAAGACACACAAATCCATGAATACATAGTAGGGATTTTTTTGCATGGAGAAGATTCTTGAACCCAAGGTAGCTGATGAGGTCTCCAAATTAAAGAATATGAAGAGAAAAGAGAGTAGACCCCAGGGGTCTACTTGGGGGCATATTCAAATGGGGAGTAGTAAGTATGACTGAATGAGGTTTAGCAAAGGAGATTGAGACAGAATAACCACATAGGGAGAATCTGAACCAAATGCGAGCAGTCATGAAAATCTAGAGAGGTTAGAGTCCATGAAGAGAGAGGTGGCCAACAGTGTCAAATGACATAGAAACGTCAAGATGAGGATTGAGAAAAGCCCATTAGAATTAGCAACTAGAACCTCACTGGTAATCATTAGTGTGTTAATAATAACATACTACCTACCCCACAGGGAAGTAGTGAAGAAAGTGATTTGCAAACCCAAAATTTTTATATTAACGTGAGCTACTATCATTAAAAAATCCATCCATCCCAAACATCCCCATTCTGTTCTTCAAAGACAAGTCTTGGGTAAACACTGGCAAAGTTAATTAATTCAAAATAGAAATTCATATCGCAAACTATTTTAAGTCTATTGTCAAGAAGGAGATATAGGGCTTTTTAAAATAGAATGGTTTGGCATCTTCAATAAATAAATAAGGACAAAATTTGGAATGCTGAGCCAATCACAGTCTCAAGGAAATCCTTTTCGAGTGATGTTGATAGGTTGCAAGTACAGTCTCACTATACAGATCTGTGTGTGTCTCACTATACAATTTGTGTGTTTCACCATGCCTATCTCCAAGCTCCTATCCCAACAGTCTGCTTCCTTGCTATTGGCTAGCTTGTAAAATGGTGAGGTTTCGGGTATGACACTATTTATAAAATGACCAAACATCAGAGTTGGAAGAAATTTCAGAGGTCATCCAGTCTGACCCACACCAGATAAAGATATACACCCTTTATCTATGCACAAGGTCATCAAGAATCTTCTCAAGTCACTCAAAAGAGAAGGAACCTCTAAAAATGTTTGGTTAGTAGCTCTATTTTGAAGGAAGTCTTTCCTTAGAGCACATCGTTCCTTAACCCATCTTTCTGCAACTTCCAAATGCTGCTCCTACTTCTGCCCACTGCAATCAAGAAGAATAAATTCATTCTTCTCCCCAAGTAATAATGCTTAATACCTTTAGGCAGTGTTCTTCTAAACCTTCTCTCTTCCAAGCTAAACAATTTCATTTCCTTTAAGCAAGTCTCATGTGGGATGACTTTGTTGGTTTTTTATCACCCTTGTTACCTTCCTCTGGATGCTCTCCAACTTTTCAACATCCTTCCTAAAATGTGAAGTCTAGAATCAAACACTGTACCCAGATAAAAATAGAATATGGTAGAGCAGAGTGGAGACATCACCTCCCTTCCTCAGACATTAGGCATCTCCTGACACAGACTAATGCCTACTGTTATATTAATATAACAGTAAATGAATAAACACTTATTAAGTGCCTACTATTTGCTAACAAAAAAAACAGACAAAAGACGGTGCCTTCCCTCAAGGAGCTTACAATCAAAAGCTGAAAAAGAGCAAGAGAGCTCAATGAAGACTCTGATGGCCAGTATAATGAAAGATTCTGGGACAAGCTGAGCCTCAGAGGATGTTAAGGGGTTGGGAAAAAAACACTGCAAGGGAGAAATGACATAAGTGAAAGCACAAATATAGGGGATGAGAACAGTAAGTCTGTTGGAGTGTGAGGAAACTAGCTTGAGAGGAGTAGAGGGAAGATGGATAGTAGAGGGAAATTCAGTTGTATAAATTGAATAGAGTCAGATTATAGAGACCCTTGAAAGTCAGGCAGAGGAATTTAGACTTCATCTAATAGGTACTAGGGAGCAACTGTAGGTTCCTTAGCAAAAGAATCATAATTCAATTTGATTAAAAAAATTAAGTGCCTACTATATATGTAATACTCAGAGATATTCACTAGGGATAGAAAAATTTAAAAAGAAAATACACAATCACTATCCTTGAAGAGTTAATTCTAATGGGGGAAAGTGAAAAGACAAGTCCATAAATAACCATAATGAAAATCTGAATACAATAAGAATGCTCAGCCAAAATTATTCTGGCAATGTATATGAGGTGAATTGGAGTGTGGGGAGAGTCTGTACTCAAGAATGACCATAGGAAGCAGTAGTAGCAGTAGAGCAAGCTTGAGATTGATGACAAAGGCCTAGGTTGGAATGAGAACAGAAAGGAAAGGAAGAAAAGGAAAGAATATGAGAAATATTTCATAGGAAATATCAGTATGGTCTGACAATTAACTAGGTGTGGGAGAATAAAGGGAAAGGCTGACATGTGGATAACTACAAGGGTTTTTAATTTCTGTGACTAAGAGACATGTGATATCACTGTTGACAGGGAACAGGGAGTTGGAAGGGTATTTAGCTCAAGGGAAAGGTGATAAGTTTGGTTGTGTGGTTCAGTCCTTTTTTAGTCTTGTCCAATTCTTCATGACCCCATATGGGGTTTTCTTGGCAAAGGTACTGGATGGTTTGCCATTTCTTTCTCCAGCTCACTTTACAGATGAGGAAACTGAGGCAACCAGAGTCCAGTGACTTGCCCAGCATCAGACTGCTACTAAATGTATGAAGCTAGATTTGAACTCAGAAAGAGAAATCTTCCTAACTCCAGCCCAGAGCTCTGTCCACCACGGTGCCTCCTAGCATCTAAACATGATGAATTAAAGTGATAAGATGACCAGCTAGTAATGTCTATTAGATAATTGGAAATATGAAAGTGCTGCTCAGATGGAATATAAATCTATTTGTCTTTATTGGTCTTTCAGAAACCTTTTACTTCTGTGGGACATCCTTTCACCCATTTATGAGTTTATGCAGTCGCTATGTGTTTATGCAGCTGTGAAAACTGTCTTCAGGAAAGAATCCTATATCAATCATTTACATCTGTTGATGAACTATAAAACCAATGAGTTTGGGGCTAATAAGCCATCTCTTGAATTATGAAAAATTAAAGCATTCTCAAGTTTTAGAGAACGGGTTGCAGAGACATAAGATTACAGATTTAAGGTTATGAGGAAGTTCAGAGATAATTTAACGCAGATTCTTAATCTTAGAAATGATCAAACTAAACTAGACAGAGATTAACAACTTGCTTAAGTTCACATAGATAGTAGTGCCAGGATGTGAACACTTCTGATTATGAAATACAATCCCATTTTTGAGTAAAAGAGACTTTTCTTATTTCTCTGAAAATCTATCATACGAGCAGCTTTGTAATCTCTTTAGGAGTAAAGACAGACAAAGTCAAGTCATATTCCCTTTATACAATGTTGGTGAAGTGTAAGGGGGTAAAAGATAGAAAAACATTCTCTCCTCTGGTAGTATAATCTTGCTTCCCAGCCTGGAAGTATAATGTTTAGTTTTAGGATTTCATACTATCGCATTTCAGTTACAAAAAAATAGATATTTTCCCGTATCTCCTTGTTCAAGATTACGTAAATCCATTAGTTGCTCATGACCGTATCCAAAAGGTTTAGTTCTATAAGCAACTGACAGCTAAAAGGACTTTATGAATGATAATTTGAAATGTTTAAGACATTTCATAAAAGTTGATAATGATATTTCTCAAGTCAGATTTTCTTATAATCTACTGGTAACAAAGGTCAACTTTTTGATGAGTTCCAAATGAGCTTTCCTGCTTATATACGTAGAAGGATTAGATTTTATATGGTACTTTCAAGAACTGGTGAGGGCTGAGAGTAGAAAGTGAATATCACTTCCTGGAGGTTAGAAGACTGAGTTTATAACCCATCTCTAGGTTTCCCTGGCTTCCTTCAGTCCCCTCTCAAGTTACACTTCTAGGAGTGCTAACACCTTTCCCTTCTCAGACTACCTCCCCTTTACTCATACGTATATAACTTTCATGTTCCAGTTCACATGTTGTCTCCTCCACGACAATGTATGCTTTCTGAGGACAGAAATTGTTTTTGTCTTTCTTTGTGTTTTTGGCACTTAGCATCATACTTGGCTTACAGTAAGGGCTTACTAAATGTATGTTGACTGACATATTTATCAAAATCCAAGATTCCCTAGTTACTAGCTGCTTGACTATTATCTCACCTTCCTGTGTCTATTTCCTCAATTGTAAAAAAAAAAAAAGATGAGAATTCTTTTACCAACTACTCCTAGGGTTGTGTACAAACTATGAAAGCTTCAATAGTAGTGATGGTTTTTGTAATTATGTCTTTCTTTTCATCCTTTTCAATGGAGTTCAGATAGAAATGGTTCTGGAATAAGTTACTATCCAATTGTTACTTTTTGTATTTAATGTTTTGTGAATAAGTGGATACAATGAATGCTTTTTATAAGTAAAAAAAAATATTGGAATGTAAGTTAATCTTCTGTAGGCTCTTTGAAAGCAATTATGATACAACTCCAGAAAGAGACAGGATGAATATGAGGAGGAGGACGGTATATACTTCATCTTGTTCCCATATGGCTTTGATTTCTTCTTTTAGGTCTCTGTGTTATACAAGCCATAGATTCTACAAAGTTTGGAGATTGTATCTGGCATGGTAACAATGGTGACATCCATTAAAAATAGCGTTCTTAAATTTTCTGGATCACTGGATAATTGTGAGAAACAGTAATCTGCGATAATATTCTAGTTCTAGGTGATTTGTTCAACTCTCAAGGTTCCTTGCAGGATGAGGGGAGATAGGGAAGGGAGAGCTATGCTGTGGTACAAAACTTGGCATCTGTTGGTTTATGAAGTACCTGTTGTTTATTTGGTAGGTATTCAGTAGTTGCTACTTTTCTGCAATCTGCAGGGATGTGTTGCAGTTTGTACTTTTTGTTTGAATAATCAATCAGTAAATACAGGTTCTTTAAGGATAATCTTTTTTGTAATTTCTTCAGGAAATGAACTGGTATAATCCATTTGACTATAAGCTCCTTGAGGACAAGGTTTGTCTTTTGTCTCTCATTGTATCCCCAGTGCTTAGCACAGGACCTGGCACATAGGAGACACTTGATAAATGTGTGCTGATTGATTCTGATCCACTATTGCAAACTCCCGTTTCTGCAAATAAATCAACTTGACTCTAACTTGTTTAGTACTTCTTTGTTGACCAGTTGCTGATTGAGTCTTTGAGAATGTTACCCATGGAGGGTCTTTTAATTCTTTGTACTAGTAAGATGAGGAGGAGGAGGAGGAGGAGTGGTGGTGGTGATGATGATGGTGGTGGTAGCAGTAGTAGTAGTAGTGGCAGTAGTAGTGGCAGTAGTAGTAGTAGTAATAGCAGTAGTAGTAGTAGTAGTAGTAGTAGTAGTAGTAGTAGTAGTAGTAGTAATAGTAGTAGTAGTAGTAGTAGTAGTAGTAGTAGTAGTAGTAGTAGTAGTAGTAGTAGTAGCAATACTAATTGTAATCTCATTCTTCTCATCTTTTTAGTTAAAATTCAGATAGAACCAATTCAGGAGCAAGTCAAAAACATCCTACTATTACTTTTTTATATTTAATATCCCCATTTTTAGTGTCCCAGTGGATGAAATAACTTCATCGCATATCTGTAGTTGCACATGCAATTGTTTTTGTCCAGACCTATACATTTCATCCATGTGCAGAACTAACTACTAGTGGAGAAATTCCTTCCGTTGATACAGAATGGCAAATCGTCTTCCATTCACAGTCTTAGATTTTACCTAAGGACCAGTTCTTCATATGACCTGAAATTCCCTATGCCATACCATCTTTCCTCTGTTGCTTTTTAATTTTAATTTTTTTACTAGACCTGTAGTTTCATTGATATAGAGAGATTCCAATGATAAACTTTCTCTACCAGTGCATATTGATAACCTCTCTGCAATTTGAATTCTTGGAAAGTTTCCTGAGGCACTGAAAAGTCAGCTCCCCAAGCTCACACAGTTAATGTGGATCCAACGCAGGGCTTGAATTCAGGCCTTCTTGGTGCCAAAACCAGTTTTCTATCCACTATGGAAATAGTAGTCAATTATTACTAAAATAATTACGAGTAATTAATTTATAGCTAATAAATTTAGTTTAATAAATAATCTTGCTATATATATAATGGCATCTTTTAAAATAATGAAATATAAGAAATCAAAATTCATATTTCTGCAAATTTAGTACATTAATTTAAACCCACTAAAAAATCAAGTTCTGTACACTGAATTTCAACTGTGCACGTAATAAAGTGGTGCTCAAAATTAGGCACTTAAAACACTAAAACAGGGATTATTAACTTGACATGGATAATTTTTTTTATATTTTGATATCTCTGTTTCAACATAATTGGATTGTTGTACATTATTTTGGACATATAAAACCTTTTTTTTCTCGGAAGGGGTCCATAGACTTCAATAGACTACCTGGAGGATTCCCAACAAAAGGGTAAGAAAAACAAAGAGGTTAAGGAGCCAGCTTCAGATCAAAGAGAAATGAATTGAGTGACTATCAATGAGTAACCCAATAAATTACCTTGTAATGCTTTTCAAAGATAATTCAAGTTTTTTGGAGAAAATGTGCCTTGTGGAAGTCTGAGTCATAAATTTTTTCCAAGTCATAGCATCAGGTATTTTATATACACATATGTGTGTGCATGCATGTATGTGCAAGCATGTATGTGTGCATGTGTATATGCAAATGTGTATGTGTGTACATTTATGTATACACACATGTGTGTGCACGCAAATTTGCATGTGTGCGCGCACATATACGTGAAAGTATATGTATTTATACATGTGTGTACATATATACATACACACATATAAATGTGAGTACACATATACACTTATATAAATGTGTATATACACATACATCAGTGTGTTATACACATATACACACATACATGTGTGTACATATGTACATACATAATATGCAGATGTACACACATATAAACATGTGTATACACATATACACATATATCAGTGTGTATACACATACACACATACATATATACATATGCATATATACATATGCATACACATATATACACATACACGTATACGTATGTGTACATATATACACACATATGTGCATATGCACACATATCAGTGTATATACATATACACAGAGACATATATACATACATATGCATGTGCATACATGTATATGTATACATACGCACGCACATACACATGCATAGACATATGTGTATGTGTACATGTATACATACACATATGCATATATATACGCATATATCAACGTAGGTGTGCACATATATATACACATATGCACACATGCACATACATATACAATAGCTAGCATTATATGCTCAAACATTTGCAGAGCATTTTGCAACATTATGCCATTTTCCTCACAACCACCCTGTGTGAGACAGTGACCTTCATTATCCCCATTTTACAAATGAAAAAACATAGGCCAAGTGACTTGCTCAGGGTCACATCACTAATACATATCTGAGGTTAAATTTGAAGTGAGGTCTTCCTGACTCCAGGAGAAGGGCTAGGGGTCTTCCTTGCCCAGATCCCAAAGGCTACCTTCATTTGAGGAAACATACGTCATGAGACGTGCAGATGAAGTCTTTCTGAATGAGGCATCTCCTAAACTGCAGCCATGGGGGAAAGAAAACAAAGCCCCAGGCGTGGAGAGATGGGACAGGGTGGGAGGTGTGTGGGCTTGTCGCCCAGTTTGATCCCTTCTCAGGAAAGCCTGATGAAGGGCAGCGGACATAAGGCAGCCTTGTAGGAGGTGCTTGTGGAATTCCCAGGACTCCACTCACTGGTAGTAATAACCATAACTACTGGACAACAGTTGGAAGTTTAGGAGCAACACTTAATCAAATAAACTATAATAATCGATAACTATGTGCCAGGCACTATGCTAAGTACTTTACAATTATGATCTTTGATCCTCATTATGATCCTGGGAGGTAGGTGCTATTATAATCCCCATTTTACAGATGAGGAAACTGAGGCAGACAACATTTAAGTGACACAGCTGGGAAGTGCCTAAGGCCAGATGTGAACTCAGGTCTTCCTGAAACCAGGCTAGAGGTTCAGCCTTCTCTAATGAAGCCCTGGGGCTTAAGAATTCACAAGAACATATATTTAGAGTTGGAAGGCATCTTAAATGTCATTTAGTCCCTACTCTCATTTCAAAAATGAAGAAACTGATGCCCAAACAGGTGAGGTGATATTCATGTCCGAGGTCACACAGGTCATTGGTAACAGTGTTGGAATTCTAACTCAGGTCCTGTGTCTTCAAGTTTTATTACTCCTCTGCATATGACTGAAGTGTGCATAGATAACTGCCATCTAACTCTTTTGCTTTATAAGATTAAAAGTTTGTAGCACTAAATAACGGGATTTAGAGAAGGAAGGAACCTTATTTTCCTTTGAATTCTTAACCTTTTCATGGGAATATAGTATACTACTTAGTTTTAATCAGCATCCCCTGGAAGCTAAAAGCTATTTCACCACAGGAGCCATCTTTGCATAAACTTGCTGATATTAATCAATATGTTCACCAGAGTACTGAGAATTACATGAAAGAAAAGGAAAAGGGAGGGTCATCTATCAAGAGTGAGGGACAACAAACAGAGGAAGAGCCCCAATGCTGCCCACATACCCAGGAAATGTCCAACACCTCTAGCAGGGTGTCCAGAGATCTTCTCAGAAAGGGCTCAGACAAGAATCATACAGAATAAGAAGATGTAGACAGATGGCTTTTTCTACTGTTGGAGACAGCATACATTTTGATGAGGCTAGAAAAACCACTGAAGTGTTTCCACAAATTCTACTTTTAATAGAAACATAGCATATTTTATGGTTTAAATCACACCCTCTTTCCTATATGGTAGAAGTCATCATTTGGCAGATCTATCTTGGGCCCCATAAGAGGGAATTCATTCGGTGGAAGTTCCATTAAGTGCCTAGTACATGCAAATCATTGTAATCAGGGCTGGGGAAGATATAAAGACATGATTGCAGGAAATTACTTAAGGAATTACTGTGTAATATGAGAGATTAGAGTATATCTGAACAAATATAAGAATAAATAGAATGCACATTATTCTGTGATAAAGACTTTGCTGTTCATTCGCACAATCCTGTCAGACTCTTTGTGATCCTGTGAACCATAGTACAACTATGCTGTCCATGGAGTTTTCTTGGCAAAGGTACTGGAGTGGTCTGCCATTTCTTTCTCCTCTTTATTTTTTTAAAAAATAAAAACAGTATTATTATTTTAAATGAAAGAAAAATCACAACCATAAGGAATCAAGAACTGCTTCATGGAGGAGGTCACATTTCAATAGTAGCTCAGTTGAGAAGAACTTCAGCAGTTGAAGTATGGATCAGGCCATTCCAGGCATAGAGAATGGTGGAACAGAAAAATATGAAAAAGGGAAAAGCATTTGGGAGATGGCAAGCCATCCAGTCTAGTTACACCCTTGAGCATTTGCAGGTGTGTAGTCAAAGAGACTCTTCAAAAGGTAATTTTAATCTGGGTTGTGCAGAGCCTTTAGTATCAGACTATGATATTTATACTTTTCAATGGGTGCCACTGATTAATAATAATAGATAACAACTAACACTGATTAATGATAATAATAATAATAGCTAACATTTCTCTAGCATCTAGTATGTGCCAGGCACTATGCTCTCAGCAGTTCACAATTATTATCTCATCTGTTCCTCACAACAACCCTGGGAAGTAGGTACCTTTATCATCCCTAGTTTACAAATGAGGAAACCCAGGCAAACAGAGGTTAAGTGACCCACCCAGGGCCACCCAGCTAGGAAGTCTCTGAGGCCAGATCTGAACTCAGGTCTTCCTAACTCTAGACCTGGCTCTCTACCCACTTTGCCACCTAGAATCAATAGTTTCTGAGAGAAGTGATCTGAGTTTTATACTGGGGAAATTTCTCTGCCAGTGGGGATGGGTAGTCTGCATGAGAGGTATGCAGGTGGTAACGGGAACAGTAAGGAGAAGAATTTTTCCTAAAAAGGTAGTCTTACCTATAAAGTTGTTCCACACAACACTCACTTCAAAGACAGCAACATAGAGAAGTTCAAGATCAATTCCTTTACATGTATTTTGACCTTCAAATCTGTGTAAACCAGTAAGTGAGTCCCATGGGAGAGTCCCATGAAAGCCCTCCTTTGATGTCCCTTCATCAGATGAATGGAGGGCAACTGGGTTCTTCATGGCTCTGCCAGAGAAGCAGAAGCCAGTGTTTGTTATAATCAACCAAACTGGAGAGGATTCTGATTCCTATTGGTTCTAAGCTGCAATCTATTCTCACCCTGCATCTTTCCATTGCCCTCTGTCTGAGATTGATTTTCTGTGATTTGAAGACTATTGTGTCTTTCACCTCAGTCATAAAATAATTGTAGACTGTTGGTATTCTTAATAGTAGGTAACACTTATATAGAGTTTGCTATGTGCTAGTCTCATAACCCAACCTTGGGAAGCCAGTGCTATTATTATCCCCTTTTTCCAGCTGAAGACCTGAGGCAGAAGTTAAGTGACTTGCCAAGGGTCTCTCAGCTAGTGAATGCACTGAAGATACACATGAATCATCTTCCTGACTCCAGGTCTGGTCCACTGCATCCCCTAGCTGCATCACCTAGCTGCCTTCATTTGTGGGTGAAGCTTGGAATCGTTAAAGGAGCTTTGGAGTCTGCACATTGGGAGTCACTATATAATTTGAGAGAAAGGGGTACTGGGGATCATGGAAGCTCTGGAATATAGTGTAGGGTGCTCCCCATCAGGAAATTCCAGGTACCGGTTCAGATCAGTGACTTGTTTTGCAACTTACAATCTTAGAGAATGGACAGTCATTACATGTCAGATGTGGACCTTGATCCCAGGTCATCCTGACTCCAAGGTCAATCTCTGCTTGTTTGTTTTTGTTTTTAAAGAAAAATATGTTCTCAAATTTTAAAGCAATCAAACTTCTTTCAATTTTGAAATCATATGCATCCCATTATACCACTTCTGTCTGTCTCTGTCTTTGTTTCCCTGTCTCTCTCTTTCTCTCTGTCTCTGTCCCTCTCCTTCTCTTACAGAGAGAGAGAGAGAGAGAGAGAGAGAGAGAAAGAGAGCTCTAGACTGGTAATGTGGTCAGTATAGGAAACTTCTGGCATGGAAACTGATGATCCACTGATGCAGTAAAACTGGCACCTCATCGATAATTTACAGACTTAAAGATTTCTTCTAGGGCACTGAGAAATTTAAAAATTTTCCACGTTCACATAGGAAGTGTCTGAAAGCAAATGTTCCTACTTCTGCAGCCAGTCCTCTCCCCACTCTCATGCTGCCCCTCATTCTTTGTATTATAATTATTAAATAGACATACATGTATTGTGCTTTTGGTGTAAAAGTTCCTCGTATCTATATAAACCAGCTATTATTCTGGAACCTCACTTCAGAGAATCATGAGATAAATGACCTTATGTCTTAATTTTGCCTTTCAAAATGAAAACTTCTACATTAAGAAAGCTTTGTTTAAGAGTCAGAGTTATTCTGATGCCCAATGACCCTGCATGTCAGCATAGGGTTAATGGCCCTATGTCAGGAGGAATGTAAATAGCATGGGCAGGCACCTCCTGACCAAGCGATCACAGAGAATTATGCAGATTCAGATGGGAGCCACACAGGCTTTGATTTCCCCCAAGGATTGATGAACAAGTACAAAATAATAGGAAGTGACAGGAAACAGATGACTGGGGTCTAATTTAATGTCATTTGAAAAGACAATATACCTTAAATTGGTCTTCAGAAAATTATGGGTTACAAATAAGATAATGGAAACATATGTTTTTATCATTTTAGTTCACTAATTCAAGTTTTCATCATGAATGAACAATAAAGAGATTATTTGCTTTAAAATCCTACTAAATTTAGCAGATAAAACACGCTCATTTGGAAGATTCTGGGTGTTGTCAATGTTACTATGCCTGAGAAATAATCACTATATAAGCAGGTTATATAATTTAAAATGGTAAGGACGGAAGGGAATAATCAAAATTACATAAAAATATCCATAAATTAAATTTTAAAGCCAAATTAAACAAAAGGATTCTTTATAGTTCTATGTATAATATATGTGTGCTAAGACATCTGACCTACCACATACAATGTAAGTAGAACAATCTCTTTTAAAAAGTATTTTCTTATCCTCCCTCCAAAAAAGCCTTACCAGGCAAATAATTCAAGCCCCGTGTTCTAATTAGAGGTTATATTATTTTTCAGATACAAACTAATATGGTAGCTAAATATTTAAGAATTAACTGAAAATCAATTATAATGAATAGGTAGTAGTATTACTATACTGTAAATAAAAGTTTATTTTCTTCTACTTTCTCTCTCTCCCTCTTTACTGCACTTCTCTCACATCGATCATTTGCTAAACACAGCAATGTATGACAAGCAATCTTAAGAGTGTCTTAGGGGGACTGTATCCCCCAGAGATCATAAAAATGAGAAAGGGTTCCACAAGTACAAAAATATTTATAGCAGCTCTCTTTGTGGTGGCCAAAAACTGGAAATCAAGGGGATGCCCATCAGCTGGGGAATGGCTGAATAAATTGTGGTATATGAATGTAATGGAATACTATTGTGCTATAAGAAATGATGAACAAGAAGACTTCAGAGAGGCCTGGAAGGACTTATATCATCTGATGCTGAGAGAAAGGAGCAGAACCAGGAGAACTTTGTGCACAGCAACAACCACAGTGTGTGAGCATTTTTTCTGGTAGACCTAGTACTTCACTGCAACGCAGGGACTTAAAAAAATTCCCAATGGTCTTTTAAGGCAAAATGCCTTCCACATTCAGGGAAAGAACGATGGAATTCAATCGCAGAATGAAGCAGTTCATTTTCTTTTGTATTATGTTTTGGTTTGTTTTATGACTTCTACCATTCATTTTAATTCTTCTATGCAACATGACTAAGGTGAAAATGTATTTAATAGGAATGTATGTGTAGAACCTACATAAAACTGTATGCCATCTCAGGGAGGGAGTGGAAGGTGGGGGAGGGGGAAGGGGAGAGGGAGGGAAAAAAATCTAAGATATATGGAAGTGATCGTAGAACACTGAAAACAAATAAAATAATTTTTTTTTTTAAAAAAAGAGTGTCCCAGGGGCCAGGTGCTGGAGAAACAAACACAAAGCTGAAAATGTCCTTGGCAGCAAATAGCTTACTTTCTACTGGATGGAATTACAAAATAATAAAGTAAATTGTTATGTTTGGTCTGGCAGCAGCAGCAGTATTAGCAGTAATAGTAGTAGCAGTAGTAGCAGCAGGAGCAGCAGTAGTAGTAGTAGTAGTAGCAGTAGTAGCAGCAGCAGCAGCAGTAGCAGCAGCAGCAGCAGCAGTAGTAGCAGCAGCAGCAGCAGCAGCAGTAGTAGCAGCAGCAGCAGCAGCAGCAGCAGCAGTAGCAGCAGCAACAGCAGCAGCAGCAGCAGCAGCAGTAGCAGCAGCAGCAGCAGCAGCAGTAGTAGTAGTAGTAGTAGTAGCAGCAGCAGCAATAACTCACACTTATTTATTTTATGTAAATTTACATGGCACTTTCCTCTTAACCACCCAGCGAGGCAGGCAATAGTATCAGCCGCATCTGATATTAATAGAGCCTTTGGAAGTGTCCCAAGTTGTTTACATATATTAGCACATCTGATCTTAATAAGAAGTCTATGAGAAAGGACCACAGGCATTTCCATCCTCATTTCATAGAGGAAGAAACTACAACTCAGAAAGGAAAAGTAACCTCTCCACAGCCTCATGGCTAATAATTAGCAAAGCCCTGGTTTGAGTCAAGTTCTCCCGACTTTCCACTCTAGGAGGCTGCTGCCTTATTATTATTATTGTCTCCGCAATGTTTTATTTATTTGCAACTGAAAACATATTATTATAAAGTACAATCATACTATATATTCTATATAATAAATATATATTTTAGTATATATAATTATATCAAAGTATAATTATATCAACATATATTAAAGTATATAATTATACTTTGTAAGTATAAAATATGTAGTACTATATAAGTATATATTGAAGTATAATTAAAAACATATTATCATACTCTTTAAATATAATAATAATAGCTACTATGTATATTGCACGTTAAGGTTTTAAAAGTGCTTTAAAACTATTATCTCATTTTATCCTTACCACCTTGGGAGATATATGCTATTATTACTGCCATCTTACAGTTCAGAAAATTAAGGCAGTCTTAATGTGAGAGACTCGTACCACTCACATAGCTACTGTCTAACACTAGATTTGAACTCAGGTCTTCTTGACTCCATATAGTGCTCTATCCATTGTACCACCTAGCTGCCTAGTAGAAGTTATGTCTTCAGTTTGTCTCAATTCCTGTCTGACAAACTTTGTGTTGCATTTATATTATGCCTTCCATTATACATAATTTATATATCTATAATATTATATAATACATATTATGAGATACACACATGTGTATATATTACATTCTTATGTATATATTACACATATGTATATATTATATGCTATTATACACACATATATGTGTATACATATTACAAATGACCCCAGCAAAGTTAAACTGATAAACAAGAGGTAAGCAGAACTAGTTGACTCATAGGAGGGTTCAATTTACCTATTAAAAATAGACAGACACGTTTAGAAATAACAGGCTAAAAACATGGTTTTAAAACAATTTTTAACTCAGGAAGAAAAAGTAATTACCACATTTTAAGAGATATGATAATGTTCTGAGGAGCTCCTGAAAAGGTTTAAAAAGTAAACAACCCTCATACAAGCTATTCAAGGAATCAACTCTCCAGTAAGAACAATCTGCATAAAAGCCAGTCTTATGACGTAGTATGGCAGCCCATGTGTGCCTGACCATGGACTGAAGGGTCAGAAGTCACCTCTGAGGTATGAAGGGTGGGGAATTTGCAAAGGAACAGTTGTTGTCAGCAGAAAAAGTCTCTAATCCAGTCAAATATCTACAACGTTATCCTTGACAATTAAATCAAAATAAGGACGGTCAGTCTCAAATTCAAAAGTAAAATAGTCCCTTCCCTTAAGTAGTTTACATTCTACCCTGGCAAGAGGAGGGAAGGAATAACAGGAAGTGGTTCAAAAAGAAAGATGTTCATTAAATATAATTTCAGCATAATGAAATACAGAAAAGATTACCAACCAGAGGATTTTGCCAAGCAAATAGGATATCCTTCCTCAGAATCTTTTTGCTTTAAAAATCAATACTTCTAAAGAGATTGCCACAATGGAGAAATGTGGGGATGCACTTATGCCAAGAATAGCAAAATCACGGGGAATTTAACTTGCTTATGCTTCTAATACGTACTGAAGTTTTTCACAGGCGTCAAAGCTTCGGTAAATCAACACCGACAAGCACTATGTGGCAATAATACTTCACTAAAAATACTCATCTCAAGACTTTCAGGGAGATAGGCTTCAAAAAAACAGAGAAAGAAAAGCAATGATTATTCTTCATTTCCCTAAGTTTCTTATTTCAATCCATTGTCTAATCAGTCCCACTTATCAGTTCTTCTCCGCAAAAGCCAACATTTATATAACATGAAAACAGTGAAAATGTTATGGCCACATACAGCTGCCATGATTTTTATTCCTTCTGACATCAGGTTGTTCCAGATGCACGGAATGCCCACTGTTCGCTGACATTTGCCGTTGTCATCAAAAACCAAACTTCATCTTATGTGATATCAGAATACATATACTCTCATTTAAAGAAAAAACAAGGTCACCAAAAGATACTGGTGCTAAAATGCCAAACGTATAGTAGGATGGAATTGGTTAAAAATTCACTATACAGTTTTTTATAATGTGAGAATTCTTAGAAGTGGTTTAAATTTATATGAATTTTTTTTAATCTCATAGTCTTTTAAGCCTCTCCATTGAATCTTCCAGAGAAAGGGCTATGGAATAAACAGAGGAGATACAATTCAGTAATGAGGCATTGCTTTGTGGCACGATTTGGTGTCTGGATGACTCTCCTTGTTCAGATTCAGGCGGCAGATGTTCTTGATGGGTAAGGTGTGGGGTTTGAGGAAGCAAAAACAGTGATCATCTTTTACCTTACCTGTATGCACTTTTGACATTGGTCAATCAGTTTTGTGCAACCAGTCAAGGGAAATATGGTATGTTGTGTGTGGCATGCATCAATGTAAAAATGTCATTTTTTTTTAAGAATAAAAAGTTAATATCAAATTTAGTGTGAAATTAAGCACATTTTTAAATATTTTACATGGTAAAAGAAGTTTGTGGTGATGGAGTGTGACAATTATGAATTTCTGACTATTAAAAAGGATTCAAAAAAGGCAGGAAATATTCTAACAAAAAATCCCTTTGACCTTTCTCAAACATTCATTCAGCTACTGCCTCATTTCTCCCCTCTCACTCACTGCTAAACTTGAAAAACAAATGCTCCCACTTTCTCCTCAACCTCTTTGAGAGCTATATTCTGCCCCTACCCCACCAGCTTCCTCACCACCTCACAGACTGACAGTGACTCATTAATCACCAAGTCAATGTCTTTTTTCCAGTCCTCTCCACATCCCAGTTGTTTTTGACAGAGTTGAGCACTACGTTCTACTGGATACTTTCCTCTCTTGCCTTCAGACTTGCTTTTCCATCTGTTTCTCTTACTTCTCTTTCATGCCACCTGATCCTCTTCTCCATCTTGCAAATTACAAAATTCAATGGTTCCATCAAGGGTTTGTCATGCACGCTGTTCTTTCCATATGTGCACTCTCTCATGGATTTCAGTGGTTTCAATAGTCACCTCTACACAAACTATTCCAACACCTAGATATCCAAATCTGCCTTCTTTTCTGAGTTCCAGACTTCTATCTTCAATTATCTTCAGGAATGGCACTTGATATAAATCTATCATTTTGTTATTATGAAAAAGTTTGAGAGATAAGGACTACATGATGGAACAAGCAGATGGTTGAATGGTTTGACCTATTAATAATAGGTAGATATTAATGGTTCCAAAGGCAGTTAAGTGACACAGTGGATAGAGCACAGGCTTGGAAACAGAAAGACTCAAATCTGGTCTCAAATATTTACTAACTATGTGATGTTGTGCCACCTGTTTGCCTCAGTTTCCTCATCTGAAAAATGAGCTGAGGACGAAAATGGGAAACCACTCTAGTATCTTTGCCAAGAAAGCCTCAAATGGAGTCATGAAGAGTCAGACATGGATGAAGTAACAACAATAAAACCATTAATGGTTCTATGTCAACTTGGAAAGTAGTTTCCAGTAGACTGCCACAAGGATCTGTACTTGGTCCTATAACATTTAACATATTCTTTAAAACAATAATTTAAGACATATGGAAGTGATTGTTGAAAACCTAAAACAAATAAATTTATTAAAAAACAATAATTTGGATAAAGGTATAGAGAGCAAGTTTATCTAATGTGCAGATGATAAGGTACTGGCTAATAGGGCAGATGATAGAGTCAGAATTCAAAAAGTTCTTCAACAGGAGAGATCCAGTACTGCAGACTGGGTGGAACTAAACAATATGATTGGTAGCCAAAAAAGATAATGTGATCTTGGATTAATGGATCTTGGATATGAATTATGATCAAACAACAAATATTTATTAAATGCCTGCTATTGCCAGACATTGTGCTCAGTGCTGGGGACACAAAAAGAGACTAAAGATGTTCCCTGCCCTTGAGGAATTTATAATCTAATGGGAGATACAATATGCAAACAAAGTAAACTATTTATAGGATAAATCGGAAATAATTAACAGAAGAGAGGCACTATAATTAAGAGGGATGGAGAAGGTTCCCAGTAAAAGATGAGATTTTGTTGGATCCTAAAGGAAGCCAGAAAAGTCAGTAAGTGGAGTTTAGTAAGTGGAGCCAGTAGAGGAAGAGTATTCTGGGGATGGGGGGGCAGTCAGAGAAAATTCCCAGAGAGGCATTTCTTCCAGAAACAAGGAGGTAAGAGTCCTTCTGCTGCAGACAAATTACAACTGTATTATTGTGTTCAGGGAACTACTTTTTGGGAACAACTTTGATAAGTTGGAAAGTAGATAAAGCAGGACCACCACAATGCTAAAGGAATGAAAGAACTCAAGGTATCTGTTCTGCAGAAGAGAAAACCAGATAGGACATGACAGCTTGGTTCAAATATTTGAAAACCTGACACCTGGAGAAGGGATTAAACTTCTGTTTAGCACTAGAGAGCAAAATTAGAACTGAATTGGGTAGACATGATAGAGAAGCAAATTTAGACGATGTGAGAAGGAAGAAAAAAATTTTAATTAGAGGTATCCTAAGCTAGAATGGATTACCTTGAGAGATTCTGAGTTCCCCAGGTATGCTGCAGAAGGAAACTTCTTCAGACTTGGATGGCCAGACAGCCACTGAGAACCCTTCCACCACTGTCATTCAGTGATTCTGTGATGTCCAACTCTGTGATAAGACCTTAGCCTGAAAGAGCCAGGGTCTCCCATTACATCCTGGGCCATCTCCAGTCATCCTGATGAATATCAGTCCACTGGATCCAGATGGTTCAGGAGAAGAAGGTGAGGTTGGTGACCTTGCTCAGTCCTCCCTCATTCAAATTGAAGTCAACTGCAAGTCATCTCATCAACTTGATATCATGGTCTTCTTTGAGAATGCAAGACAAATACAACAACCTTTTTCTACAGCCATCACCCTAATACATGAAACAGTCATCGTCAGTGACTAATTGTCTGACTGACTGTATTTCCTAACAACTATTCTCTCTTCCACTCTCATTCCTGTACAGTTCTTACATACAACTATTAGAATAATCTTTCTTATACATAAATTTGCTCATATCACTCCTCTGCTCTGATGGGTTGGAATGGAATAGGCATTTTATACAGGATCTACTTAGTGTGCCAGGCACTGTGTTAAGTACTTTTTTTTTCACAAATACTGTTTCCTTTGGTCCTTACTACAACCTTATGAAGTAGGTGCTATTATCCCCATTTTACAGTAAGCTGAGAAAACTAAGGCAGACAGAAGTTTAGCCAGGGTCACACAGCTAGTAAGTATTTGAGGCTGGATTCAAACTTAGGTCTTCCTGATGCCAGGCGAGGACTCTATCCACTGTGCCACCAGCTGCCTCTTAAATTCTTTTAGATTTGCATTATCTCCCGAGTAAAGTTCAACTGTTGTTGTCTGACATTTAAGATCTTCTATAATCTGGTACCATGCTACCTTTCTAGCTTTATGGCATATTAATATCTCCCCTGCTCTCCTAGTCCTAGTCAGTCCATTCTACTCTCTTTGTGCTGTATGTAGCTAACACTCCCACTCCTACACCTTTGGTCACAGCACTCCTGTGTCTAACATGTCTTCCCTTCTTCCCATCACATGCTGAATTTCTACCTATCCATTAAAGTCTGAATCAAATGCCACATTTTCTAAAAAAGTCTTCCTTGACTTCACTTGGTAATAAACCTCCACTCCTCAAGTCTCACTTTGCATTTTGTCATGTAATGCAGTTATATTATACAGTGTTTATCTTTGTGACAATCAGTCAAGCAACACTTAACAAGCATCTCTTATTTGTCAGGCACTGTATTAAGTGCTAAGGATACAAAGAAAGGCAAAAGACAGTCTCTCCTCTTGAGGAGTTCACTTTGTAACGGGGGAGACAGGATACAAACAACCTGGTGCAAATAAGGCACGTGTTATGCCTCTGTTCAAAGGGACAATATAATACAATAAACATTTATTAAGCCCCTACTATATGCCAGGCACTATGCTAAGCACTGAAGAAACCAACGAGAAAGACAGTCTGTCCTCAAGGAGCTTACAATCTAATAGGGGAAGAAAACATAGAAAAGGAAGATGGAAAGGGGAAGGGGAGGAGAGACTTGGGTTGAATACAAAGAGTGCAGCTGGTAGTAAATAAAAAGTTGGAAATTCTGAGCCATCTGAGGCTTTAGAAAAAGATTGGTTTTTGTTTGTTTTTTGCTCTACCCCACTTCCCCCCAACCCTTCAATCAGAGGGACAGTGGTTACTGAGGGTACTGATAAAGTGTAAGCACTAAAGCTGGTGCAATCTACAAGATGATGAGTTTCCTAGTAATTCCTTGGGATGGGGTTGGGGAGAGAAGTGATGATGGTTGAATCTAAGTAGTAGAGTTGGTAGAAAAATTTTATATCTTAAATTTCATATCTTCTGTAATTTTACATATATATCTTACATAAAATTATATCATATACATTTCTATATTTATAAATTTAAATTTATCTTACATAAATTTATATAACATTTTAAAACATCTTAAAGCCTAATACAGTGTTCTACACACAGCAGACATGTTTTAATTGTTTGTATATTAAAAATACAGTGATCCATAGGGAGGGAAGGGGTGTGTGTGTGTGTGTGTGATAAATTTATCTGAATCTCACATATATATATATATGTGTGTGTATATATATATATATGTGTGTGTGTGTGTGTGTGTGTGTGTGTGTGTGTGTGTATATATATATATTTTCAGTGCTGCATATGTCTAAATCAATGCAGGTCCAAAGGGAAGAGAAGTGAGAGTAAATTGACCCAGTGTGAGGCACAAGTGGTCACATCATTCTAAAAGAGCTAAATATCTCTAGGATCTTGGGTAGATCCTCTGAGCAGGATCTCTGGGAGAATGTGGTCAAGGATCTCAGAGGATGACAGGAGATGGCTCCATTAAAATGGCCACAAATGAAGGACATTCTGAGATTGCATATCCATTAACATTAGTAGATGGGGATGAAATGTGGTGTTTCCAGGCCAACCCAGAAAGCCCTGAGATCTGCAGGGTAAAACTCCAACAGCCCTTTTGTGCATTTCTCTTCATCTCCTCTCTCCTCCTTTTCTCCACTAATCTGTCTTGCTTTGTCAGACTTTCCCTGAAGCTACTCAAAAGGTGCCCAATGTCTCCAGGGAAAGCTGAAAGATGCCTATGATTCCACTGTCTTTGAACAGCATCTTCTCTGGAGCCCCCCTTCACTTTCAGCCTCTGTGGCTCTTTGCATCTCCCAGTGTCAACTTTTCTCTCTTATTTTTCTTCCTCCATCTCCACCACCTGCTTCTACCCTCCAGTTTTATAGAAAAAGATCTTTCGTAAAAAGATTTAATTAATGGATGACAATCTCATAAGGGATTACTGAAGAAAACTAGGATGTTTAAAGTCATTCCTAACCTTTTGAGAATGACATAACAGTCATGATTTCCCATAATGTATTATATATCCTATAAAGGAGACAACTGAGAAAGAAATCTGACCAATAGAAGCCTTGAGGACCAATAGGCGTTCCTTCCTTGGCTTAAAAGGTAGTTAGTTTATCTTACCATCTGAAATTTTGAAGAGAAGACATTTCAAATGTCAACATCACTTTTTCATCGTTTCTCAGAAAAAATGGGCAGCCATGAGGTTATTCAATTTTACTACGACTAGTTATATAAAATTGTAAAGCAGACAAATTTTGTCTTATTGTCTACTTCCATTTTCCTACATCCTTCCGCCAACTTCTGGCCTTGGTTTCCAAAGCCTCTGGTTCCCCAGTACCCTAATATTGTTGAGTATCCACCTACTCTGACTTCCCACCTAGGCCTGACTTCTTTACAAACTGCTCAATGTACATAAATTAAGTTCTCTTCTACTCTCTTATTGAATCAAAACTCCCATTCTCCTAGTGATTTCATCCAGCTCATAAGAGGAAAGGTACAATGTTAGACTAATTCACACACAAGTATAAATGACTAGCACTGCTAGATGGCACAGTGGATAGAACACCAGGCCTGCAGTCACGAAGACCTGAATTCAAATTCAGCTTCTATCTGACAGCTTCTAACAAGCTACATGACTTTGGGCAAGTCACTTAACCTTGTATACCTCAATTTCCTCATTTATTAAATAAACTGGAAAAGGAAATGGCAAACCATTCCAATATCTTTGCCAAGAAAATCCAACTAGGGTCAAGAAGAGTCATCCATGACTGAAATATCTGAACCACAACAGCACTGCACTGGCGCATCAGAGGAGGACTCTAATGCAAGATCCAAATAATAGACCTGGAGTTTCTTGTGAACATTTATTAATTTTTCTGAACACAAAATGATACATCTGAAAAGTCTTATTGATGAGGTCTTCAAAATAATTCTTTGTTATTATTGTAAAACCTTTGTCTTTGCTGCATTGTATTGTTATAATTGAAAACAATGCAACTCTCCCATATTTTGAAATGATTTCACATGAGGAGAGGGCAGGAATAATCTCCACTTTAAAGATGGAAAAGTAGAATGGGGTGCTTTCCCAGGTTCCCAGGCTTTGTCTCCACTGCTATACTCTTCCTCCAAGGCTCTATCCTTAGCACTCAATAAGTAGGGGAGTCAGATGTAGAATGGAGGTATCACGATGCCCAGGGCCATGCTTTATCAATCAGGCCAAGAGAAAAGGCACAAGATGGTTGTTGCCACGTATTCCACGAGCTGTCATGTGGATGACTTATTCTGCTTGGTCCCAGGGGTTAGAACAAGAAGAAATGGGAAGAAATTGCAAGGGATAGATTTGAGGCCAATAGAGGAGAAATTTTCCTAATAATTAAAGCTATCCTGAAATGGTTGCCTTGGGAGTCAATGAGTGGAAACAAAAGTTGGACCATCACTTATCAGGTGGTGTGAGGTAAGGGCTGGATGAGACAATCTCTAAGGTCCCTCCCAACCTTGAAACTTTCTAATTCTACAATAAGAAGGCTGCATTATTTTCCGACAGTGTTCTATCCTGATATTCCTATTTCTCTGACCACACCATCTTTGTCTCCTTTTCTGTCTTCTTCCTCCAAAATTCTATCCTTAACATTCAATACAGATGACTACCAAAAGACTTCCAATTTGAGTTATTGATACATATTTTCAAATTTCTATAGAATATCTTCATTTTGACGTTTCATCACTACTACTAATAAACATATAATAGATTTATTTCCAGTTCCATGCCTCTACTTCTTATGCCTGGAATACCCATTCTCTTTCCTACCCACCTTCTAAGACCAATCCCTTCCCTGAAGTCTTTCCAGCTATGACTACCTACAATTATATATCCTTTCCCTGAAGCCCTAAAGAGTCAACACCATAAAACAGGTATGTAATTTCACACTGTTCTATCTCTTAGCACCCTATACCCAAAGACTCCACTCTTTCTTTCCCCACAATTGAACCTACAGACCTATCATCTTAGATAATTCAATATTTGGATACTTTTGAATTGCTACAATACATATTGAAGGCTTCATTATCTTATCTAGGTAGGTACTCCTTCCATTGGTACAGTTCAAAACTGTGTTAGCTTTATCAGCGTTTCCATAAATCTTCCCCAAAGTAACTAAAGAAATAAGACCTACCTCTGGTTCTTTTCCTGTTTCATGACTTTCAGAGCAGCCTATCTCCTTTTCTCCCACTATATATACCTAAGGATGTCTTCTATTCTTATGCCTAGGCCATCTTCATTAATACAGTTTCATCCATCCATACCTACCATGAGTCTTTCCTTTGCCCCACGAATCAATGGTGATTTTTATTCTTGCCAGATCATCTCTCATTGCTCCAAACTAAATGGAATCACCAAGAGACTCCTGGTAGTGATGACTCATGAAACAGATATTGTCATCATTGATAGTCAGAACTGATCAAACTCCTACTGCATTCAACATGCCCATTTGCCAAGTCATCCACCTCCACAAGGAGTGCACAGCCAACAAAGTTGTTCATGCCAACACTGTGTAGTCCTCCTGAGGCTGCTTCAAAATCAGACATGCCAGCTGTGCCAATCCTTACCATCTACCTTCTCCACTTTGGTAGAGCTGATAAGCAAAAATGCAGAACCACACCCATTACTCGATACCAGGCAGCTTCATTTTGACCCTTTCTCCTGCTAGACGTTTCTCAAACTTTCAAATGAGATGAGTATGAAAATTGCTGGGCACACTTTTAGTGAGCTGCTATCATCATCATCATCATTATCATTATATGTTTCACAGCAACTACAGCTGAGTCTCAATATACAGCTGAGTCTGATATAAAAGCCCTCGGGGAGAGGGGATCCTTAGTCATTTTAAGAGGGAAAGGGGGTTCTGAAAGCAAAAAGTTTAAGAACTGCTGCCCTGGTACATTCCCACAGCTTTGAACTTTGACTGGCCACTGAGCCACCCATCATCATAGAACCTGGAATACTAAAATAACTGACTCAGTCTTGCTTCAGACCATTCCTGCTCTTCTCCTGCCACAGGCAAGGATTGCCCTCTCTTTCCCACTGTGCAAGTCCTTCTAATTACTAGCACATGTTGCCCCTAATTCAGATGGGACCTGAAAAAATTCCTCAGCTTAATTTCCAATGCCTTCCAGAGGTGCCCAAAACACTGGTGAGGACTTGTATGCACAGATTAAAATAAAATTGGGAAATAATTCTCAAAATTAAAATACAATAAGACAAAGACAACATTACATTTTAAAACTAAGTTAATATGTGCAGGTCCTTATTTACAATTTAGTAGGCATTTTGTTTCCCTTTTCCATTGGAGTTTGACACCACTGCATTCCAACATGGATCCAACCTATCTTTCTACATATAGTACACATGCTTCAGCTAAACTTAACTACTCACTGTCCCATGGTTTCCTATGTCTATGACTTGCCTCAAGTTTTTCCCTCCCCCATGAAATGATGAAATGATGCACTTTGTCATTCTCATATATAAAAATTCAAGAAAGGATCAATTCCTGAAGAGATTTTAAAACATATTATTTGAGATGGTCAGTCAACATCTAGAAAAGGAAGCAGTTAATCTCTTCATGTGCACCACTGTAAGAAATAAACATTTCTCTTGTATTTAATAATTAATTATTATATTAGGACTAAGTTTTTCCCCTTTTCTACTTCCTCATCCGGAAATCAAACAGGGTGGGAAATCTCTCTTAAAGATTAACCCAGGCTAATATTTAACCAGACAGTAAAAGAAATTCTAAGTTTAGGCTAATGGGTGAATTCCCACTCATTGCGTTTGCTCAGATAGGTCCTGGGAAAATGCTGATTCTCCCTATTATTAAGACAGGTGATATGGACATTGATATGTCTTTGACCAAGATTTGAGTGGCCTAAGTCATGTACCTCAAGACCTTCATTTTAATATAGCCCATACCTCTCATTGTGTTAACCGATCTGAGTTGATTGCCACCCCTTGGGAACATCTCTTCCAAGGGCATATACACTATGACCCCACCACCATTAGGGGTCTAATCCATCAATCTAAGAGAGATGGTCAAATGGCCAGCCTTCTACCAATAAACTGCTGACCTTATTAAGACAATGATTAAACTACCCAGAAACTATGTCTCTAGGACCTTTTTAAATGTCACACTATGGATCACTCAACATGACCTCCTTACCTTGCCTCATGCACAGCATTCCACTTCCAACCTGTGTCTCTGCATTGACTACTGTGACCTCCCACCTCTTAGAAGCCTGAATTTCCTTCAAGGTTTAACTCAAGTGTAAACTTCTACGTGGTCTTTCTTATTTGCCCCACTAGGGCCTTCTCCTAAAAATTATCCTGATCTTTTTTGTATATCCATATAGATACACAAAGATATGTATGTAGAAAGAGGAGAGATGAGTAGACAGTTAGATACATAGATACATATTACCTCCTCAAGACCAACAGTAAGTTCCTTGAGGGCAGGGAATATTCACTTTTGTCTTTGTAGATACAGTGCCTGGAACCTAATAGTAGGGTAATTTAAAATTTTCTTGCTTGATTAGAAAAAAACAGTAAGGCTTCATTAAGGATAAGCAATGCCAGGCTGGTTTAATTTCCTTAATGGAATGGGATTCTAACCTATAGATAAAGGGAACTTCTAAATATAGTTCAACCAGATTTTTTTGGTGGGAAGGTAATCAGGATCAAGTGACTTGCCCAGGATCACACAGCTAGTAAGTGCCTGAGGTTGGGTTTAAACTCAGGTTCAGTGTTCTGTCCTCTGTGCCACCTAGCTGCCCTGCTCAATTAGATTTCAATAAAACATTTGGTAAAACTCCCCATATTAGCCTTCTGGAAAAGCTGAAAAGATGTGAACTAGATGATAGCAAAGATGAATTTGGGAATAAATAGTCCTAAAGTGAAGTTATAAAACATGATTTAATATCAACTTAAAAGAAATCTCCAATGGAACTTCCCAAGAGTCTATGCTGTTTAATATTTTATCAGTGACTTGGATAAAAGCATAAATGGTATACTTATCAAATTTGCAGATGACACAAAGCTGAGAAGAATAGTTGACATACTGGATCCCATCATCCAAAAAGATTTTGATAAATTATAACACTGAACAAAGTCAAATAAGATGAAATGATAAAAAGCTAAATGTAAAGTCAACATGGGTTCAAAAAATCAACTGCACAGGTATAAGATGTTTAGACAACAGCTGGATTTTAATGGACTACAAACTCTATGTGATTTAACAGTATGATATGGAGCACAAGTCAAGTCAATTCAATAAGCATGGATTAAGACACTGGGTATACAAAAACAAAAATAAAAAAGGCCCTGACCTCAAGAAGTTTAAAAAGCTAGTAAAAATGCACTCCAGTACACATTTCTCCAGTGATATATATAGTATATCTGCTTCCCTTGGATCCACATACTATATTGTCTATACTCCTCTCATGGAACTTGAGATATTCTTAAATTACAGTTCCATGTGTATATTTCTGTAAGGGTAAAGTTCTCCTCGGATACCTCAACCAAGCACAGGAATGCCCCTGGATTTTTTAAGGTGATGCCAGTAAAGCTCAACTTCTAGTAGATCCTCATGAGCTGGAAAAGCTTTGAGTATATAGGTACCATAGAAAGAGCATTGGCTCTTTCAGAGTCATAGGACCTGCAAGCCCAGCACTGATGCATACTAGCTGGATGCAGAATGTGTGACCTTAGGCAAGTCAACAAATCTTTCTACATCCATTTCCTCTTCTCCAGAATGAGGAGGTTGGGCTAGATGGCCTCTGACCTCTCTTTCAGCTGTAAGTCTATGATCCTATGACAGTCACTGAACTTTATAAATAACCCAGAGAAGGAATAAGTATATGTGTGTGCATGTGTGTGTGTGTGAATGAAAGACACAGAGAGATGTGTGTATACATATATAAATGTGTGTATATACAATATGGGTGTGAATATAATATAATACAATATAGTACGAGATAATATAGAATATAACATGATATGATATGATATATAACATAACATAATGTAATGTAATATATATGTATATAAAATCTGATTGTTAAATATTTACCAGCATACCACTCTGTCTTTATCTCTCTATCTCTGTTGTCTAAGGAGAATCCTGAGAGGCTCATCATCAGGTTGATGACTTTTTATTAACATAGCAAATCTTAAATACCATGAAATCACTGATGCTTAAAGTATTAAACTGTCTACTTCTTATATCCATTGCTAAGTTATTAGCTCCTTGAGGAGAAGAATTATATGCCTGTCTTTGATTACAATGTGTCTGATGTTTTTTGTTAGCCTTTCCTCCCAAACATTATAATCCCCTTGAAGTCAGGGCAATCCCGCTCTCACTCATCTCTTGTGTCCCCTACAATGCACAGCAGAACGCTAAGTATCTTGTAGATGTTCAACAAATATTTGTGATCAGAGGACTGCTGATGTCGATTTAATTCAACAAGTATTGCTTAACCCCCCATTACGTGCAGCACACTGTACTAGGGACAGGCAGAGGGGCCAACTGTGAGTAAGCTAAGATCCCTGCTGCCAGAGATCTTCCAGGTAAGCATTCTGATGCTGTCCTCTATGCGTTCATGTCATTTGTGCTGCTTGCCTCTCCAGGTAGGCTGCGTGGTCCGTTAGCTTTCTTGCATGTCAGACAAGGACTGCTACTAGCCTTACATTTCTTAATCACCACCACATGCTAGAGATCATTTACCAGTCTCTTTAGGAAGCTATAGATGCTAGATTTACAGTCAGTAATCCTAGTTCTACTCCTTACTGCCAATATAACCTTAGGCAAGCCCATTCACACTTCTGGGGCTTGCCTTACAAATGTGTAAAATTAAGAGACTGAAGCAGATGATTCAATGTTCTTATGATCTATGTTCTTATGATCATAATAACAGCACAAAGCACTTTAAGGTTTGCGAAGCATATTACATATTATCAGATTTGAGTTTCAAAACAATCTCTGTGAAGTCGGCACTATTATTACCCCCTTTTTAAAGATGAGAAAACTGAGGCGGAGAGGTTAAGTGATTTGTCCAGGGTCATACAGCTAAGAATCTGAGGCAGGTCAAACTCAGGTCTTTCTGGCCCTAGGCTCAAAGTTTTATTCAATACTCCACATAGTTGCTATACTCATGATTTTTTTTAGTAGCTGACTAATGTTTGCTAAAATTGGAATAGCTTGGGTTATGGTGACAAATGTTTAATAACTGGCTCTTTTAAAATAACACTTTTAAGTTTAACCAGAATTAACATATTCTCCATCCCTTTCTTAAACCTAGGCAATTAATAAATCAAGCCTTGATTCATAATCTTTGTGGATTCTAAGGTTAAAATGTTCACACAGAAAATTTAACAATCGGCTCTCATTGGCTGGTAAGAGCTGGCTCCAGCATACCACCAAAAACTTAACATTTCAGCTCAGGTTGTGCAGAAACTGTAAAGAACCAAAAGGTGTCCATCTGGTGGTTAGACTGTGAATACTCTATGACCTGCATTTTTATTTGACATTCTAAAAATGATTGGATTTCAGGATTTGCTTTGCTTCAGAGGAATGAATTAGTCTCCAATCCTGTAAAAAGACTCTTCCTCACTACCAGCACTCACGCTGTGAGCGGATCACCTCTACAACAAGTAAATTTTAGATACCTTTATGAATATCTAAGTTTCAGCAGATGTACCATTCACAGATTATGGAAGCTTAGTGCTTGGTTATCACCCTTTTGTTCAAGCAGTTTCTCTTCTTTCATGCCTAACAGCTAATGCATAACAAGATTCCTAAGGGTTCATAAAGATACTGTCTCATTTTTCTTAAATTTTTGGTTGTGTAAGTTAAGAAATTTGAGATATGAATAAAAGAGAGCTATGAGTAACCTATTTTATCATTAAGGCAAACTGATCATCTTAAAATAATAATAATTATAGGTAGTATTTACATATTTTATATCTATATCACATATACATTACATATATTATATGTATGTATCACTTTGGACAGTTAGGTAGTGTTATAGATAGAGTGCCAGGTCTGGAGTCAGAAAGATTATCTTCATGGGTTCAAATCTGGCCACAGACACTTATTAGCTATATGACCCTAAGAAAGTAATTTCAATCTTTTTGCCTCAGTTTCCTCATCTGTAAAATGAGCTGGAGAAGGAAAAATAGGAAATAACTTCAGCATCTTTGCAAGAAAACTCCAAATGGGGTCACAGAGAGTTGGACAAGACTGAAAAACGACTGAACAACAACATATTTCCCTTTAATGTTTACAAGGCATTTTACGTATGTTATCTCACCTTATCCTCACAACTCTGAGATGCAGGCATCCCTGGTTTACAGTTGAGTAAACTGAGGCAGACAGATTGAGTGATTTTTCCAGGGTCACACAGCAAGTAAGTATCTGAGATACAATTAGAACTTAACTCTTCCTTATTCCAGGTCCTATACTCTTTCCCCAACCCTAACTGCACATGAAAAAGAAGATCATTTAATAAAATCTGAGTGAAAAATCTTTCTATTTTTTAAAGTTAGCCTGAAAAATACATTAAAGTTCAGGTGATTAGAAAAATTGTCTTGGATAAACATCTTCTTGTTGACAATAGAAGCAGGTGCCATGAGATACAGAGGATCATCACTCTTGAGCTGGAAGGGACCTAAATGAGCCAGAGTTAATCCAAACTCCTCATTTACAGTTGAAGAAACTGAGGCAATAGGAGATTGTGATGTTCCCAATGGGGTCTACACATGACCCCACTGTCAAAGTAAACTAAAAAGTAAACCCCATCGTAAAAGAATAACTAAAGTGAATTTAAGAGACCCAAGATGGGGTTGTAGGAAAATCTCTAGACCCTGAGTCAGATTACTCTAATTTGGGTCCCATCTCTGTTCCCTTCCTGGCTAGATGTCCTGGGGCAAAACACTTGCATTAAATCTTAACTTCTCCAAAGCTTCTTCTAGCTCTAAAACTCTGGTTTTTTATAGCAACAATAATGAAAATACAGTCAACTTTAAAGGGCAGAAACTAGGGTCACTATATATTTAGATGTGGTGTTTCAGGCACGTAAAAAGCAATGTCACTATGGCTTTTGACATGGCCTCATATAAACAACTAGTAAAGCTCTCCAGGATTTAAATTTAGAGATGCCTAACGATGATTGATATCAATCCAAACTTTCGATGCTATAAATTAAAAAGGGAAAAAAGGTGTGGGAAAAATCACTATCTCTCTGGATAAAGAAAAGCCCAGCAAAGATTTCCAAAAATAGCTTCTAGCTTCTTACTCTTTAATCAATCATCTTAAAGACTTCTGAATAACCAGGGATGCTATTGGACCACCAATTCAGAGATAGCCCCATTCAGTGAGAATAGATAATATAAAATACCAATCAATCCTAAAGACTGTCGGATTTTTTCCCCCTAACAATGTGACTTCAATAACATTTCAGTTCTTCAAGGGGAAAAAAAACAAGAAACCAACATTCATATTCTTGTCCATTCACACAAGGCTCTCAGGGAGCATTGTTTTGGGAGGAGGGGGTAGCAGGCGGGGGGCCCGGGATGTTGACAGAACAGATAGGATGTCAGGTGAAGATAGAATGCTGTGCCCTCTCTAACCAGCTGAAGACTCTGCCTGATTGTTTTCTTACAAATAATACCTGTGGGTGTTGAAACTGTTCAGGGAATCTATCAAACACACTCTTTCACTTTGCCGCTGTAACTCTATAAAATTTATTCTCATTTCAAAAGAGTCTTAGGCAATAATACCTGTAGGTGGCTGAGTAATTTAAAGAAAATTTGTCAGGCCTACTTTCACGTATTTTACCAGAACAATTCTGAATTTACTTTCAAGTTTGAAGATGCAACCATTTGTGCTCAATGTCATTTTCCTTTTTAAAAAATCCTTCAGCTCATGTTCTTTTATTTTAAAAATTGTCTTGAATTAGATGAAAAATGCCAGCAAATGTGCTTTCCTCTGTAATTCAACAGCCCTTTCAGAATATAGTTTGGTCAGAGGGAAGTTCATGTTCTTTCTACCTTGCAGAGTCATTTTTGTACAAAGCTCGACATGCCTTTTGGGCGCACCAAAGGAAGCTAATCATGGAAACCTTTTCACATGAGAATAAAAATATATTGCTGGAACATTTATACCAATTTGGTACTCTCTGGGCAGCCTCGTTGAGTTACCCAATACTGTACACAAAGATTTGCTGAAAGGAAAGAAAGTAAATGGAAAGAGAAGAGACATGCATCTCTTCCCCTCCCCCAACTTTTGTACAACATCAGTTAATTCCATCTGAAGTCAAGTTGTGCTTTTGTGAATTCATGCCCCTAATGCAAGTCATCCCAAGTCACTTATATGCAGTCATTTCTTATTTTCTATCAATTACCTGATTAGCTTTTTTGGGGGGGGGGGCATAGCTCCCAAGGAAATAAAAAATCTCAAATTCTGTTTACAGCTATGAAAGTATAGACTTCTCCTCAGTTCACTCAGAAATCAGCCTTAACATCAAACCAAAACTCAGTTCAGAAAATTTTATTTTTAATTTGTTCCCCCTCCCCCCAAAAAAGATACTAATTATTTTAAAGGGTTAGTGAGTATGGAGGCTCTGATCACTGACAATCCCCAAAGAAATCAACTCTATGATAATATTCATGTCAATATATGTCTTGAAAGTTCTGTGCTCTCTTTGAGAGCATGAATATTTATGGAATTTTATAAAATATGACAGATAGGTTTCAGGGTTTTAAAGCCTAATTAAGATATATTATTAAACAATGTGTTTTTTTAAGTGAATAGGCTCTTACTTCATAAAGGTTGGAGTTAATTTGGAAGACCACAAGGAAGAAAATGCTACAAGGTTATCTCCCTCAGCTACCCACAAACACGTTCTGATCTGCTTTAATAAAGGCTATGAAGATAAAAAGACAATAAATCCTTACAGATTCTGGGTTTTTGCTAACTGATTCATATGATCAACATTATTAAAGAAAAAAATTCCACTTTAAGCCAATTAAAACATTTCCAGGGCACATCAGTTTTTGGTAGAAACCATGCCAAAGGAATTAGAGAAAAACGTAGATTTTCGTTTTCCTCTCTTGACTCAAACAGCTTTGTGACAAGGCCAATGAACTGCTCCCGACAGAGACACATGTGTCACTGAAAAATTATGGAAAATAAACAGTCACCTATGATCATTTTGGCACTCTTTTTCTATGGTTTTCCTCCTTGCAATAATTACCTATGCATGAACTCTAGATGGCAACATTGTACTGACTGTACCCATGAGGAAATCCTCACCCGTCCCCTCGGAGCCTCTTTATCAACATTTTATGTGCCACAGATCTATAGCCTCTTATTATAAGTGTAATGAAGTAGAAATTATTGAAGTATTTTATTGATTGCTCAGATCACAAGTTTACTGTCATACTGAATTGGCACCTTACTCGCTCAGGCAAACTGCTGACACCTTTTTTAAAAAGTGACAACTACATCTATTTCATGACCAGAAATCCATTTTCATCTCTATCAAGACAAGAATGCAATTTTCACTTCATTTAACTGATGTTAGGCCTGCTCAAAGCATGACACTTGGAAAAAGACACAACTTTAAGGTTCTTAAAATACTTCAGGTAACTAGAATGCAGCTTGGTTGCAGGAAAAAATTTTGATCATCATGCCAATCTGTAAATAACTCAATATTCTAGAAGATGATTTATCAGTAGCCTCAAGGAAAATGTTTTTCTTTTAAATTCAGAATGACTGAAACACTTACTTATGTTATTTTTGTCAAAAATTATGCTGGAAAAAAACGGGCTCGGTTCAAGATTTAGACATCAAAAAGTTTGTTCAAAATTTTAAGTATTTCCCATATAGTATCATGTGCAGGCCAGATCACCAAAGGCTCCAGATTGTTTTTATGTACAAGTAGAAAGTGAGAATGAAATAGTTATTACTCTGTAACGGCAGAAAGAGAAACAAATTTGGGTCACTTGATCCTTTGAAGATGGCAGAGGATAACTCAGTTATCCTCTAACATAATTTTAAAATACTTTTGGCAATAAATGAACTGCATTTGTGCTAAATGTGATATAGAGATCCTTTAGAATAGTGATCATCTGAAAAGAACTATTTTCATCATTATTGATTTGATCTTACTTTTTATACAGGCAGGATTGGAAAACAGTTTTAAAGTATAATACTTTACACAATCCAGAAATTTTGCTAAAGCTTGGTTACTTTAATAAGCAAATAAAGGGAATTTTAACCACAAACTCCTATATTGATTTGTAAAAGGAAAAAATTTCAATGATCTAAGTTTGCTCCCCTCCCTATCTCTGGCTGCATTCCTTCCAAAGTCAGGGACAAAGCAATAGAAGAAACACTGACAATGAATGCATTATGAGTCTTTTGAACTTAATGCTTCCGAACTGGAACTTGCAAAAGGTTGCACATCATGGCATTCCAAAGGAAGCTTGCTCATTGGATATTCGGTACCCAGGCATGTACATCAACAAGAGAAAACATCCCTCAGGCAGAGAAATAAACAGCTTTCACTCAAGTGCCAGTCAAGTCCAAATGGCTAACTTAAGATGAGAAGTTTTCAAAACAAAAATAGTTTTATTGCAGTTTGCTAAATCCTAAGAAATTGTCCAGTGGCGACCACGTTCCAGGATCTAGCAGCACTTTTGGAAGAAGTTTAATTTTGATCAGTAGAAATTGCTGACCTGAAAGGCAGGTTAAAAATCTGTAGGCAGCAGTGATGGTTTCCTACCTTCCTGCTGCAAATTAAGAGCATGGAACAACAAAAACAGCTCCTTCCCTAGCCCACAATGGAAGCCCTTGGAAGCTCTAGACCATGATGACAATGCCTCTTAGGCTTCTCATCATTAAAATGGTGGGTGATCGAAGGGTTACAGTCAATTGAGTGTGCTTCCTTTGTTTCATTTTCTGAATTTTCAGTAGGGACTAGCCAATGGGTGAAGATCTTATGCTTTGTCCAGCTTGCCATGATTGGAAGGGTCACTTAATGTTTCAGTAAGTCTATTTAAAGTCTATTTAAAGGGGGAAAAAGATTTGCTATTATTTTTATCCATCTCCATATCAGCATGAATTTTGTTTAAAATAAAATAAATTCAAAATAATATTCAAATTGGATGATTTTATGGAAACAAGACCAGATGAATCCCCTCCCCATCACATCTGTAATTAAGATTGCAAATCAGCTCTTCCAAATAATTATTTATACATCTCCATGACAGAGCTCCAGAGACCTTATGCATCTCCAGTGTTGTGTGGTAGCTGTTTTTCCCTCCCAAGACTGGCACATAGTTTGTTTACTGACACCAACTAATGGCATTTATGTATGATCATAAATAAAAGAAGACTGTGTTTTAAAATCACTAATATCATTTTAAAAGGTAGTTCAGTTTTGTGTTTTGGCCTTTCTTTGGCTGTGTTGGCCTTCTGAATGACAGCCTCCCTGCTTGAAGCATACAGAAAGCACAGCCTTCCTCATTCACTGACAGGACTATGGTCTTTTCACACGTTCTTTCCACAGCAGTGTTTGTCCCCAAACACTGGGACGCAGCACAATGGCATTCCTACTTCAACACCCCCACCAACAGCCCAACTACATAACAAGAATGCTAATGAGCTGGAACAGCCCCCATCATTGAAAGTGTTAACTACATTTCATCCTAACAGGTTTATGCTATTTCTAAGATTACTAATGCATTTTAATATCTCTTGCTTCACTCTGAATAATTTTTAAAAGTGTTTCTATTTTTAAGAAAGTGAATGTGATAAATGAAAGCCCAAGTAACTTCATAATGTTCCCCTAGACAATCTCATGCACACAAATACAGTATTTGTCATAAGACCACCCTAGCGCAGTAAGTCTGATTTGTGATCACTTACTGTAAAAATCAATTTAGGTTTCTAAACTGTAGCAACAACAATGTAAATTGATATAAAGTCAGCAGTTCCCGCTTCATTTCAAAAGTTTTTTTTTTCCTCACAAAATTTGCTTTAAAGTAATTGTACTTTAGGACCTTGGCTCATCAGCAGGGGAGCTGCAATTTCTTTACAAAATCCCAGCAAAATGAAGGTTTCTTAGTCAGAAGGGTCCATATAGAGAGAAAGAAGCAACATTCTAAACAGTGGGCTGGATCTTAAACAATGGGATATTTGATCAACTTCAATTTTTCTGTTCAAGAAGGCAAAGAATGAGGAACCATTTCTTTTCACTTTGCCAACTTAATTATCTCTCCTTAATTATAACATCATCTCCTTAAGACTAAGTGGGAAAGACTTTTTCCAAAGCCAGAAGAAGTGCACATGGGCTTAAATGAAGCTCGTCAATGCTAAGAGGGACATTTGCTGAGAAATCCCACTCAGACACAAAGCTCTTGCCACACTTAACCAACGTTGACCCAAGGAGCAAGAACCTGGTCATGTATAATGGCCTCTCTACAGTGATGAGCTAAACAATGGAAATTATTTCAAATTAAGTCATTGCGTAACAACACTCTGAAAAAGAGACCCAACAATATAGACAATTGAGCATGTCTAAAAGATTTGGTAGACTCACATGGAAATGCATATCAAGTCTTCCTAAGTTGTGGTGTGTGCATAACCTGCTACTGAGCTTGTTTTTCCATTGGGGGGAGAAAAAAAAACTAATAAAAGGAAAACACACACATATACATACATACATACACACACACACACACACACACAATCTACTGAAAACAGAACCTTAAGAATTTGCAGTCACTGATACAGAAGGAATTTCATTTACAGTTACCAGAGTACAGAGAGTTTAAAAGCCAAACTATCTTGAATGTTAAGGTTTTAACTGTCACGTGGAAAGCCGAAGAGAATGTGATCATTTTAAATGAGGAACTCTTGGCACAGAGTAGTATTCTGACCTGAACAGCTAATAATGTTCTCATTTCATTTTCATCTGTTTTGTAGTAGAAAGAATTTAAAGTTTACCAATAGAATCTTTTAAGCGCCTTTCAAAGTTCCCCATTTTCACACAAGAATATGGAACTCTATCCATTTGGTTTTTAAGTTAATGGTTTTGAAGTGAAGAAAAACTATGTTGGAACTGTATTTTTGAAAAATATAACTCATGGCCATGCTACTGGGGTTCCGTAAAGGGGGTGGGAAAGAGGATAGGGGAGTATTTCACTTCTAGTAAAATTAAGGAAATACTTAAATTTCATTTTTTAAAATTTAATGTGAAAAGTGCTTTGTGAGTTTTTTAATTGTACATATTTTATTTGTTAGTGGATGTTTTTAATTATTAAAATTGTTCAAGAAAACACAAATCACTTATCAAAGACATATATAAATGACTTCACTCTGAATATATTATATATGCATATATATATATAATCTAGCAAGTCTCCTAGTGAAGAAAAATGTCAATTAAAATATTGCTTATTTTTTTAATTAATGTCATTGTTAAATTTGGTTAAATTAAACGAGGTAAATATTAATTCAAGATGAATAAAACTCAGATTCCACACTGATTTTTATTTATGGATCATTTTGATTTAGAACTTTCAGATTGAGTTTGGACTCATTCTTTTTCAGAGATAATAAATAGCGTCATTACCCATGCTATTTCTAATCCTTTTGAAATCATTTAATTTGGTAAATCATTCACCTTTTGCAAATAAGTTACTCAAAGGCTTATTCTTTGTTGGCTTTCAGTATATCTTAGCTCAAGACAGGAAGAGTTGACTCTTTCAGAGTGAATACAAATTTCCCTTCTAACGACCAGACAGCAGGAGGTGCTGTGTGAACACTGTGCTGGGCATGCTGCTTTCCCTTCCCAACCCCCACCCCTCCCCCCCACTCTCCCACCCCATCCCCATGAACACAGAGGACAGCCTGAGATTTGGGAAACATTCATTTTCCAACAGTCTAGGGCTTGAGATCACAAATCCAATTCTGAACAGGAAACTCTAAGCTGGCAATGTGACATATAATTCCTGTGTGATATTATAAGATCATGTCCCTAACCCCTTAACCCAAGGCTCAAATCACCTTGGTTAACTCCAAATTTCATCAAAGTCCATCACTGTTTAGCAGGTGAATTTTACTTTAGCTTAAATCAATCAAAAGCATCTTTAAGTAACAATGTCTTTATAAACATTTATTTAAAATTCTGCCTGGATATATTAAGTCCTAAAGGGGAAGACATGGGCTAATCACATATAGCCATATGAATGGTACTTCTGTATTTCTAGGATGAATATTTATTCAAATTCAATAAGCAAATAGGAAGTAAACAAAAAAATTAAATGGAATGGAATTAGTATCCTGACACTGAAGCTAACTCACATAGACAACTCCAGTTTTATATTACACAATTTTTACGTTATCAGCTCCAACTTGATTGTAAAGGACTTCTTGGAAGAATATTAGAATAACAGTAGACTGAATCTTTAAACCTACAAGTGCATTCGAGGCTATTCATTTTCTCGTTTAAAATCACTGCCTATAGAATTTCCGCAGAAGGAGTTGCCTTCATCTTGCACAGTGTGCACCAAAAAGAGATGACACATATGACATCCCACACCGAAAGACAGATACAATTAGCTCCATTATTGTTAGCTTTGAGATTAGAGGCGAAGCATTTGGCTCCCTCACGGGTAGTGGAGCTCATGAAATACATGTCACAGCTCTTTAGGACACAGTGTCAATCACTGCCTCTATATAACAAGTACATTTTTTTAAATGATAAAGAAGAAAAGAAAGAAGCCATTTTAAAAGTGGGACAACTCACCTGTTTACAACAGTTTTTTGCAGACTTTAATCGTTGGTGCAAGGCCAATAGAACTCCTTGAATGTACACCTTAGCTCCTGAGGGGCTGGAACATTCTCCCTTAGCCACCCAAACAAGTCCCTGCAAAGGTATGATGGAATTTTGCAGGCGTTTTTCAAGCAGAGAAACTATACAATGGGGAAAAAAAAAGAAAAAATACATTCTTTTGACCCAACTGAAATACACTGCCTGAGACGCAGCCCCAACATCAGAGCTAACATCTTAACATCTATTATTTATATATGACCTGGATTAAGTCTTAGAAAGGCAACTCCCGCCTTACTAGTGGCCACCATGAAGGATGTATTTATATTGAGACACCCCCCACCCCATGTAAGACTCATAAGCTTTGTGAGCACACCTGAATAGTTCTGAAGTGTGCCTAACTAGCGGCACTGAGTGTCATGGTGTGCACTGATTGCCTTATCTTCTCATTTATCACAGATGAGTTGGAACCAACCTTGCTGAAATCTACTTGCATTGTCCTGATAAAATTGTAAGATCCATGTTGTTTCTGGATGTAGCTTCCTGTTGGGGCTCTTATATATCTAAAATATTATGTGTGAAATTATTCATGCAACATAATCAACATATAAGCAATTTCATACTAACCTTTTCATTGCCATTATCAAAGTAACCAATCATCCATAGCACAGGGCAGTACAGACTGTTTAAAAATGGGGATGTGGGATGATTTTTAAAAGTGGGCACCTGAAACTAGAATTTCTAGCAATGATCAACATTTCTTTGCGGCTTTTGGAATGCGAAGCATTTGGGGTTTGGGGATTCTTGTTATCCTAACACATTCTGCAAGCAAGAGAAAATAAGACTGTTACGACATAACTATTTGTCAGACATGCTGATGCATTATTTCATAATATTGGCTTATGAAGTCTTCCTACTGTCAAACACTCCAATAAAACCACATCCAAAAGCAATGTCTTTCAAGGTTCAATTTCCCGTTGTAAATCCAGCTATTAAAAACAAGCTCAAACTTTTGACATTCCTAGAAATCTGCAGAAATGAAAGAGAGACACCACTTGCTCATCCCCAAAGTGAGATGCATATGCAAGCATGCTGGAGACACAAAAATACTGTATGGTTATGATATGTTCATTAAATAGAGTTTCTGACTAGAGAAGAAATTACATATATCACCAGCAAAGAAAATGAGTTCCTGCCATTGGCTATATTGCATGTTGCATATTTTATGCAAAGAGGACTAGCAAGGCAAGCTGGAAAATGAATTACAATTAGGTTCAGCAGAGCTGTTGAGCAGCAGAGTTATGCAAATGCTCTTTGAAACTAGAATTCTGCTGAATTTAACGCTCAGGAAAGAAGTTACCATGAGGTGTTTTGTGCAATAACTTCTGCAACTTCACCAGAACACAATTAAGTTTCTCTGACATAATCAATATTAAATAAGAATACAGGAGAGGATTTTCCAAGGATTCTTAGAGGAAAAGTTAAAAATGATATTACTATGTAATGAATAGAGATTCTCAAATTTCTTCAATGAGCCACTTCCCCAGACAGATAAATAAGTTCCTGAAATTCAACTCTCAATAATTTTCTTTGACCCTTGGGCAGTAGCTTTCATTATAAGTTTTGTTACTACAATAACTAGAATACTTTTTTAAAAAAAAAATGATTCTTTTTAAAATAATACACTCTATTCTATTTAACCTAGAAAATGGTATATGAATTCAACCTCTCTTGATTTGCAAACATTCTGATCTGAGATTCTTTTTGTCCTAAGGAAAATATTTTTAAAATCTCCTAAATTACTACCAAATTCAATTTATAATATGCTGCACTATCATTTGTGTGCCTACTTCAAGCAAACAGTTACACTAATGAGCTTCCTATATGAAATATTCCATAGTTAATTTAGAGGAGAATTTGTTAACCTTGCACAAAATCTTTCCTCTGGCAACCTAAGAACATTCCATTGGATGTCTGAACAATTAAGATTCATCCATATTAGTGATAGAATAAAATTTCAAATTATTTGTATGAGTCCAATAGATTCAGAGTCAGACAAAGCACTTGTTGTAGGGCAACTCTATTACCACCACCACCCCAAAAAGAAAAAGAAAAAAAACTTTTCAGGGTCTCTACTTGACAAGTTAAGCAAAAAAGATTACAGACAACAAATACGGGAACTATAACCATCCTTATGGACGATGGAACTCAGACTGGAATATATCTATTTTTCAACAGCCCCCAAGCCCCAAATTATTTCTGTCAATGGAAATGCTATGGAAACAACTTAGAGCAGAACAAAGGAATCAGCATTCATAAACAGATTTTTATAGGAGACTTCAGAACATTCTCTGAACTTGTTGAATAATCTGCTCAGTATTTCAGAATCTCTCTGTTGGATGCAGGGTGCTCATTATAGCCAAGAGAACACTAATAAAGGTTAGCCTCTGAACTGGGATTAAGCAGGATCTTTCTTTGCGGATGCTGCAAGCTAGGAACTTGATGATCCTCACGGAAAGAGAGACAAAGCACCCTCCAAGGACCAACAATGAATCTACTAACTAGGAAGGTACAGAAAACAGAAGGGGGGAAAAATGATGTGTCTACAGGCAGAGAAGGCAAATTAAAATCAGCTAAGTGCGTTAGGTCCCACAAAAGAAATTAAGTAATGGATAGAATTGTTTATGAAATAGTAGAAATCTGTGGCCCACTAGCTATCTTTATTTTTAAACTGCTACTTGTCAACCCCCTCTGGTGCTACATCTTACAAAACTATATTAATTAGCTAAAATGTGTATTAATTTGCACCCGGTGCAAACTGTTGGGGAGTTATTGTTTTTAACCAGACTCAGAAGAGCTGTTAAATCTTCTTAGCTAGAGACTTCTTCCTTTCATATGAATCTGTCTCTTTTCAAAGGAAAATGGTATGTTTCTATGGAAGAACAATCCCAAATTGTATCATGAGAAAGGGCACCAGGAGTGAGTGACAATCACTCTGGACTGTAGATAATTAGGAAAGTCAGCAGCTGTCATTCATTTAGAGCTCTCAAGTTTGTGAAATATTTAACGTAAATATTATTTTATCTGAAGTTCCTAGCAATCTTATGAGTCAGGTGCTATTATTATCTCCAATTTAAAGATAAGGAGACAAGTCTCATGGAGGAGGTTAAGTGGCTTTGCTGCTGTTGCTCAGTGGTTTCAGTCACGTCTGACTCTTTGTGACCCCATTGGGGGTTTTCTTGGCAAAGACACTGGAGAGGTTTGCCATTTCCTTCTCCAGGTCATTTTACAGATGAGGAAACTGAGGCAAAGAGGGTGAAGTGACTTGCCCGGGGTCACACAGCTAGTAAGAGTCAAGAAGCAGGATTTACACCAATCCCTCTCTTGACCTGAAGTCTAGTATCCTTTCTACTATACTGTGCAGCCTCTTTCCTTATAGCCTTAGAAAAGACATAAACTGAAGTTATCCTTTCAGATAACTATAGTACGTAATCAAGAAACAGAGAAACATGAACCGTGAAAGAGAATGAACTGTATATGTCTTCCTGATTTCAAATCTCTGTTAAAAAAAAAATAACCTCCTTCAGAAAGCTGGCCAAGCCCATTACCCACAGACATTCCTGGGGCACATTTACACATGTCTGCCCAGCACTGATATGCCCCGGACTGGGAGTCAGAAATTTGAGAGCAAGGCTCTTAACCTCTGTGAGGCCTAGTCTCCTCATCTGTAAAATGGGCATTCACTTTGTTTATGCTTTGGATCCCACAGGATTATTATAAAGAAATGGCTTCAATAATATAAGGTATTATACAAATGTAAGCTATTAGGAAGGGAAATGTGACATTTTCTTCATATATTTTTGTCACAGTAAAAAAAAAAAATTGTAAGAACCACAATTTTCTACTCCTACCACCCCAGTGTCTGCACAGTAGGCATGCTATAAATGCTTAATATATTATATGTAACTGTGTACTATAGATAATATAAATGGGTTTTGTTGTTTATTTTTTACTGGCTGACACTCTAGAAGTGTAGGCCTTTTGGTTTATCAACTCTCACATCCCCAGCTGGATCAATGTAAACTAGAGGCCTCCAAGAAGCTCACGGGGAAAGTGGGAGCTGATGTGGATGCTGAACAGGTAGCATTCTTTCTACTCAGACGAGACTGGCAGAATGGCTCAGATGGGCACCATGTGCCAAACTGCAAAGCCAACCCAGTCATTTCGGTCCTGTTCATTCGTGATGCTGATCTGCCATGACTGAACTGATCACGTGGCCAGTAAGATCTCACGCATCTGCAGCCTGCTTCAGACTGATGCTCAAGATACACTCTGGACAGTGTCTGTTGGAAGAGTTTTAGGACCAAAAATCTATTACATATAACTCCTGATTGTTTTCTGGGGCCTGGGGAGAAATTCAGAATTGATCACTGAATATGAATCTATTCAAAAGCTTCAGTGGCTTTGATCATTTCTTCCCTGCACTGTTTCAACATGTACCATACGTACATATGGCATCCCACCCCAACAAAGTCATTTGTATATGAAAATTCTAAATCAGGTGAATAGAGTATTTTTTATGTTGGTTTTTCTTACAAAAAACTTGCAAGATTAAAGATTAAAAAATAGGCATAAGATACAATCTTATTGCTGGGCAATGATAAATATAACTCATAGTTATGTACCACTTAAGTTTCATAAAGCAATTTTTCACAACAAAATCTTGTGAGAAAGTTAGGGCAAACATTATCATTTCCTGCTTTCCACATGAGGAAACTGAGGCCCAAGAGAATTGGAATGATTAGTCTGAGTATTAGAATTAGGATCTGACCCTGGGTCTCCTGACTTCAAGACCTCTCACCACTACGCTGTATGCAGTAACAATTACCCGAGGGCCAGAATCGGCCCTAACCTACTAAACGGGCTGTTAATATTATTCTTAGATGTTTCCTTTTTCTGCATCTTTCTATCTCATCTTGGCAGCTAGATGCCACAACTGAAAGACACTGGATCTGGAGTCAGGAGAGATCTGAGTTCAAATGTGACTGCAAACATTATTAGCTGTGTGACCCTGGTGAGTAATTTAACCTCTGCCTCAGTTTCCTCATCTGTAAAGTAGGCATAATAAGAGAACCTACCGCTTATTGTGAGAAGAAAAAGATAATGTTTATGAAGGGTTTAAAAATTTTAAAAGGCTAGCTAGATAGGAGCAGCAGCAGTAACAGTACTAATAGATGATTTAATTCATATAGCTTTAGTATATGATAGCATGATGATAAAGTTAAAATAATAAACCTAATACCTTGGAATTAAATAGTGCTTTTTCTTTTAAAGAGCTCACAATATAATGAGTTCAAATGCTCTTGAGAAATTGAACTGTTCAACCTCCTAGGACTTTAGACTAAAATCTCTTAAGTCACTGATAAGAAGCTTGAATGTATTTGGTTCCATAATGGGAACTCTCCATGGCAGAACCAGAATGCTCTCTGAAGGGAAGCCAGAATGCTATTGGAGCCTGGGGATGGATGGGAAACCCAGCATAACTTTTTGTAAACTTCTTGCTATCCAATATGAGAAAAAAGGCCAACATAACTAGACATAACTTTATGTGATCTTTCTGGCTTGGCAAATGATACAAGTGACGTTTTAAGAAACCAACATAAATCTATGTTAATGATGAATAAAAAGAAGCAGGCAGGCCAGTTTCTTCCCCAAAAGATAATCAATCTTTCTCCCCAAAAGGACACATGTTATGTGCAAACTGCCCCTTTGTGCCCTGTATCCCCATGACAAAGTAAAGAAACAGAAAAAGATGGAGAACTTCCCATTGTATTTTCCAAAGAAATGAAAATAAACAGGTCTTCTGCTTCCAATGAAAACAAAATAAAAGTGGCCACTAAGGGAGCATCCCAAAGTGGAGCTGATTTAGTGAACATATTGGGGCAGTGTAGTGGATGGGGAAGGGTGATGGATTGGAAGTCGGAGACCTTGGCTGGAGCCTTAGCTATGCCATGTGAAGATAGTTATGGAGTCCTGATCAAATCACTTCACTCTGAGCCGGAGGCCTCTCTTCAAGGCCTAGCTAAAATCCCACCTCCTACAGGAAAGCCTTCCTCAATTTTTCTTAATTTTAGTGCCTTTCTTCCGTTGATTGTTTCCAGTTTACCCTAGATGTTGCTTGCTGACACTGTCTCCTTCATTCCATGACTCCATGTGTTGCTCCACTCAGTGGTGAGCCCGTGGAGAGCCAGGGTTGTCTTTTTCTTTCTTGCACCCTTTGGGCTTAGCACAATGTCGGGCACACAGTAGACACAATACATATGCAGACTAATAGATGCTGGGCAAAGTACCCTACCTTAAATTCAGTTTCTTTATCTGCAAAATGGGATGATACTACTTGTACAACCTAGCTTATAGGGTTATTTTCAGAATAAAACTTTCCAAAATCTAGGTAAATAAGAACTAATATTTTAAAAGTCAATCAACAAATCAACTGGCATTTCTTGGTGGCGCAGTGGATAGAGCACTGGGCTTGGAATCTGGAAGGCTCATCTTCCTGAATTCAAATCTGGCTTCAGATATTTACTGTGTGACCCTGGGCAAGTCCCTTCACCCTATTTGCCTCAGTTTCTTCATCTGTAAAAAAAATGAACTAGAGAAGGAAACTGCAAACCACTCTAGTTTCTTTGCCAAGAAAACTCCAAATGGGATCTGGAAGAGTGGGACATGACTGAATGTGCCAAGCTCTTTAGTAAGTGCTGGGACACAAATAAAGAAAAAAAAACAGTATTCATCAAGGAGTGTGAAATCTAATAGGGGGATTTGCCATGCAAACAACTATCTACAAACCAGACTTATACAAGATAAATTGGAGATTTACAATAATCTCAGAAAGAAAATGCTAAGATTAAGGAGACCTGGGTAAGGGTTCTTACAGAAGGTAGGACTTATAAAATTATAAAACTTTATAAAAGAACCCTAAATTCAACTGGGGTATGCGAAGGGAAGTTTATCTAAAACCCTTTTGGTAAGGGTCAAAGCGATTGCTTAAAAAAGTGAAAGAGAAGTGATTATTTCACACACCAGGATGGAGATCTGAAAGGAGTTTGAGCTAGTGCCAAGGTAAGCATGTGACTGAATGCATTCTTCAGCCTGTTTTGAGGAGCAGTTATATGGCACCAGGTCCCCAAAGCAACTGGCATCCACTAGTCAAAAGTGTGGTCTGCTGGGGAGGATGAATGATGGCGAGCATACCGTTTTCTGTGTTGTTTAAATCAAGTCAGTGTATTTTTACTCAAACAAAACTAATCTAACAGCTGTTCTGTACTTTTGTTTACATGCTAAGTGTCAAATCTTATTGTCCCTAAGGTACTTATGAGAGAAGATTTAGCAGTCATTTTCTTAAATACCGATGCCTATCCAAATTTGGGTTTTTCCACCATTGAACAGAATGACAAGCCCACGATTGCTGTACTTAAAGCAATCTCTCACAGCTGCTTTGCTTTTTCAGTGATCCCATTAAATTGACGGCATATGCCTGTGGGGTCTACAGTGTTGTAATACTGAGAAGTGAGAGGCTGATTTGCACGATGCGATCGAACAGAATAGGGCTTCATTGGGGGAGAAAAATTTAATAGGCCATATTGTTTTTACCTGAGTAAAATTGAATTTCAGCACTGTGACCTTTACTGAACACCTGGTTATTTTAATTGCTCGTATGTGGGTGCACTTTGACACTCCATGGGTTACTAAGTATGAAATCCTCCAAAGCCCCCTTAAGTCTCTAATGGGCAGCAGGCGTCATGGCTTTCCTTAAACTGAACCAAGTCTCTGCACATTAAATATGCTGGCGCGTCTTCTGCTTGAGCAAGTGGACCGGAATGGTGTGAATTGTTAATGCCTTGCTGCTTTGGTTCACGGCTTGTGATTGATCATTTGTAACTATATCTACTCCTTGTTCCATGAAATCAAGTATGGAGTAATGGGTTCATCAGATTTGGGGGTTAAATTGAGAGTGAAGAGGTACTGTGTGTGGAAATAAGAGTTGCCATGTTCAGGGCCGGCCTTGTAACAGCATGGAATCTAAAGGCGATATTCAAAACCACTTCACTCATCATACGCTTACTGATTCTGAATAGTGTCCATTTGCAGGGGACATTTGGTAGTTTTCCAATATGCTTTATGCCTCTTTCTACTTCCACCACCATGCACATCTTTTTTTCATACATCCCCAGTAGTATGCTGGTAGAACAGGTCAGCATACACAATTACTTTATTTAAGTAACCTGATTTATAAAAGTAGAAATAGGCTAAGACTTGATTGTATGATTCCTTTTCCCTCACCAGAATCAGCATGTGTACCTTTGAATACTCCAATGTTTTGTAGACCGAAAGTCCTCAACTCCTGAAATAAATGGCATTCAGATGAAGCAGGGGGGTTAATGTTATATTGGGCTGAAATCAACTTCCCAATGACCTAAGTGAGGACTTGAAAAGAATCCATTCTACTAACCTTCATAAAGTAAACCTAAATCTCACTGTATCAGATGGGATGTACTCTAAACAGCCTTATTACTGCACTATTATTTTGCAACATGTACAATCTAGATTTCAACAAAGAAATTCAGTGGCAATTTGGAGTGATAACATGGCTGAAATATCTTTTGATCATGTATAAGCTTAATACTGAGTTTCTTACAACAATGTTTAGGGAAGTCCTCACCCACGTGTTGCCACCTGGGATATCTTAACTTTTACACATTAATAGATATTTCTCTGTATCATCAATGAAACTTATGAACAAAATAAAATACCTCATGCATCTATGTGCTTAAGTTAACAACAAAGTGTTTTTCTGCTTCCTTCAAAAATTAGCTCATTTTTTTCTGTCATATAGACCATATCAATGCACATCCTTGAAACTAAATTGGTCCTGGTTGGGTTTTTTTTTTTTAATAGCTATGAATCTGAAATAGTATTACTTGACACTTTTCTAACTCAGAAGAATATATTCAAAATTGACCAGAAAATGTTTGTAAAGCTATCTGAGATTCTCAAGATAGGTACTAAATCAAAGTTTTGCATATCTTCACATAGTTATATATCTGAAATATTATTTAAAATACATTTAATGAAATATGTATGTATATGAGTTATCCAGTGATTTAGATGGGGGAAATCCCTTTTTTCTCTGTTTTTTCTTAGACATGATGAACCATTTCTATAGCATTATTTAAAGAAACACGTCTGAAGATAATTCTTCTCCCATTCTTAAAGCTTTCCAGAGACAGAAATCTCTCTCACCTCCACAACGATCAGTTCTATATTATAGAACTTTGTAAGAAACTCTCTGTTTGTGACATATAACACCCCCAAGACTGCTAATGCCCATTTTCATTCAACTGCATTACAATGTTCTCTCCACTACAAATCTGAAAGGAAGAACTGGTGGTAGAATACCGGGTGAAGAGACAGAGGAAAGGAGAGAGATTATAAAATTAGGGATAAGTGTGTTAAGATTTAGAAACTGGATAGATTTATTCCAGGGGAAAGGAGGAGGGGGGTGGGTAAGACTATCATCCAAAAGTTTTAAATAAAATCCTGAGCTATTTTTTATGAAGTAGAAATTGTCTTTGAAATGAAAAGAGATTAAACTCTAAAAAAAAATCTGTAGGCAGATCAGATTTTTAAAGAATATTTATAAGACATAGTTGTGTACCTAAATATTTAATAAACAAAAGAAGTGTGGTTAAAAGTTGCCCCTACAAAAAAAAATACAAAAAACAAGCTTTCAATTCACATTTAGCCAGTATATCACTTTAAGGTATTAATAAGCCACAAAGGCCCATTGGTAATCTTTGTATAAATAGCCTGTTAAATCAGTAAAAACCTTAAAAGCCCAATAGCATTTGTGCTAATATTTGTTTTGTTGTTACTGTGTAGCTATTTAAGTTGTGTCTGACTCTTTATGACCCTATTTGGTGTTTTCTTGGCAAAGACACTGAATGGTTTGCCACTTCCTTCTCTCTCATGTTACAGATGAAGAAACTGAGGCAAACAAGATGAAGGGACTTGCCCCAGAGTCACATAGTGTCTGAGGTCACATTTGAACTCAGGTCATCCTGAGTCCAGGCCTGGTGCTCTATTCACTGCTCCAACTAGCTGTTCCTCTGCTACGATGAAAATGCTAATTAAGCATTAAACCGTTAACAAGACAATAACAGAGGCAGAGCCAAGATTACAGAATAAAAGCCCTCCCCTAAACCTCTCCAAAAACCTTTAAATAATGACTAAGCAAATTCTAGCCCAAGACAACTTAGGTTTCCATCCTGTTGCATCAGGATGAGAGAAGAGCACAGTACAGTATAGAACATACCAGTATAGACTGGTCCCAGCAAATCAGGAGCAGGCCTCAGGGGGCTGCATCAGTGGCACTAGTGGCATTTCAGATCTCTCAGCCTGCAGACTATAAAGGGATCAGGCTACAGATCAGAAGGAGATTTATAGGGCTCCTTTTGCTGGCACCAGGGACAAGACTATGTTGTATTGACTATATTTGGATCTGAGTCACAGATCTGGGTCTTAGTACCAGTGCAAGCACTAGAACAAAAGAGTTTGTCACTGGAAGGGAACAGGAGCACTCATCACAATTCCACGGTTGAAAAAAGTGCTTGGGTTGCTCACAAACCAGTGCACAGTACAGAAGAGTAGTAAACACACCTCTCCCTAGGTCATACTACTTTGGAACAGCCAAAACCTTACAGTTCCCCAGAATTCTCTCTGAAAATATCTGCACAAAAAAACCTGAAGCTTGGGAAAGTTCCCCCTCCACTTAGGAAGCAGAACCCCATATTAGCATAGAGGTAAAAGTCAAGAAAGAGGCAGACCTATTTCTGACTATAGAAATTCTCACCATAAAGAGTTACTATGGTAACAAGAAAGATGAAAATATACACTCAGAAGAAGAAAGCAAAGTCAAAGTTCCCACAACCCAAGGCTCCAAGAAAAATATGAATTGGCCTCAGGCCATGGAAGAGCTCAAAAAGGATTTTGAAAATCAAGTAAGAGAGGTAGAGGAAAAAATGGGAAGAGAAATGAGTGATGGAAGAAAATCATGAAAAAAGAGTCAACAACTTGGTAAAGGAGACACAAAAAATACTGAAGAAAATGATAGCTTAAAAAACAGAGTAGGGTAAATGGTAAAAGAGGCACAAAAATCCAAAGAAGAAAAGAATGCTTTGAAAAGCAGAATTGGTCCATTGGAAAAAGATATGCAAAAATTCACTGAAGAGAAGAACTTCTTTAAAAGTAGAATTGGTCCAATGGAAAAGAAGGTAAAAAAGCTCCCCAAAGAAAATAATTCCTTAAAAGTTAGAATTGTGTGAGTGGAAGGTAATTACTTCATGAGACATCAAGAAAAAAATCAAACAAAATCAAAAGAATGAAAAAACTGAAGAAAACGTGAACTATCTCACTAGACAAACAACTTACTTGGAAAATAGATTTAGGAGATATGATTTAAGAATTATTGGGCTACCTGAAAGTCATGATTGAAAAAAGAGCCTTGACATCATTTTTCAAAAAATTATCAAGGAAAACTGCCCTAATATTCTACAACCAAAGGGAAAAACAAACATCGAAAGAATTCACCAATGACTTCCTAAAAGACATCCCAAAATGAAAACTCCCAGGAAGATTATAGACAAATTCCAGACTCACCAGGTCAAAGAGAAAATACTGCAAGCAGTCAAAAAAACAATTAAAATATCATGGAGCCATTAAGATGTAAACAGGAAAGAGAAATCACAAAGGATTCAATAAGGCTAAACCATTTATATTTCTATATGGGAAAATGATATTAATAACTCCTAAAAACTTTCTCATTATTAGGGCAGTTAGAAGGAGTATACATAGACAAAAAGCAGAGCATGAGTCAAATGTGATGGTGTGATTATCTACAAAATAAAATTAAGGGATGAGAAAGAATACATTGCAAGAAGGGAAAAGGGAGATGCAGAATGGGATAAATTATCTGACATAAAAGAAACCTGAAAGAGATTTTACAGTGGTGTGGAAAACGGGGGAAGAAGGGAGAGGAACACATGAACCTTACTCTCATTGGAATTCGCTCTGAGAAGGAATAGATATACACATTCATTTGAGTGTAGAAATCTATCTTACTATACAGGAAAGCAGGAAGGGAAGGGGATAAGAGAAGGGAGGAGCTGATAGAAAGGAGGTCAGTTTGGGAGAGGTAAAAGTCAGAGGCAAAATACTTTTGAGAATGGATAGGGTAAAAGGAGGGAGGGGGAGGGAGAGAGAGAGAGAGAGAGAGAGAGAGAGAGAGAGAGAGAGAGAGAGAGAGAGAGAGAGAGAGAGAGAGAGAGAGAAACTGGGAAAATAGTATGGAGGAAAATACAAAATTGGTAATCATTGCTGTGAAAAAAGTTTATAAGTTTCTCTGCTAAAGACTTCATTTCTCAAACATATAGAAAATTGAGTCATATTTATAGAAATAAGAGACATTCCTCAGTTGATAAATGGTCAAAGGATATGACTGGAAGTTTTCAGACAAAAATAAAAGCTACCTATAGTTATAGGGAAAAATGCTCTAAATAACTATTGAGGAGAGAAATGCAAATTAAAACAAGATTACCTCACACCTATCAGACTGGCTAATATGACAGAAAAGGAAAATGACAAATGTTGGAGAGGATGGGGGAAAATTAAAACACTAATGTCCTACTGGTGAAGTTGTATACTGATTCAATTATTCTGATAAGCCATTTGGAACTATGCCCAAAGGGCTATAAAATTGTGCATACCATTTGACCAAGCAATACCACTACTACATTTGTATCCCAAAGAGATAAAAAACAAAAAGGAAAAGGACCTATGTGTACAAAAACATTTGTAGCAGCTCTTTTAGTGGTGGCAAAGAATTGAAAATTGAAAGAATGTGCATCAGTTGGGGAATGGTTGAATAAGTCGTATGTGATTATGATGAAATACTAATATACTTTAAGAAATGAGCAGGATACACTCAGAAAAACCTGGGAAGACTTACATGAACTGATGCAAAGTGAAATGAGCAGAACCAGGTGAACACTGTACGCAGTAACTGCAATATTGTATAATGAGCTATGATAAATAGCTTAGCTATTCTCAGCAATATGATTCAAGACAATTCTATAGGATTTATGATGAAAGATGTTGTCCATCTCCACAGAAAGAACTGGTAGACCCCGAATGCAAATCAAAGATACTTCTTCTTTACCTTGCTTTTCTTGTCTGTGTTTTCTTTAGCAGAATAACTTACATAGAAATGTGCTTCGCATGACTACACATGCATAACCTATGTCAAACTGCTTGTCTTCTCAGTGGTAGGGGGAGGGAAGGAGAGATTTGGAACTCAAAATTAGAAAAAAAAAGAATGTTCAAATTTTTACATGTAATTAGGAAAAATAAAATGTTAAATAAAATTAAAAGTTACAAAATAAAAAGACAATAACAGCTTTTTCCACATTCTGTACTGGGCATAATATTTAAATCAGTCTCCTCAATTCTGCCATACAATAAATGCTGATTAATTAGCATGTAGAGAAATATTCATCTAAGTAACTATTGGATTTCCATTCAGTCAGTGAACACTCCTAATCAAATGGGAGTTGACAGGTGGTACATTTTCAACTCAGTTCCATTTAATTTAGCAAGTGTTTATTGAGTGTCAACCATTGTATTGAACCTTTTGGAGGATATAAAAGAAATGCTATTATTATTGGCCATCTGTATTTTACCGCTTGTTTCCGTTCCTTAAATACTAGAAGGATGTACAATTTTGTTAATATGTGAAACTCCTGGTGTGAGAACACCCTCCACAGGTGAAAATACAAAATTTTTCCGTTAAAATGCAAATAAACCACCACACACTGCCTGCAATCCCTCTCCAGCCTACTCTACCCACCCACCCCCATTAAAAAAAGAAAAGGTTGGAGCAATTAGGAAGGATAAACTTTGCTCAGGCTGCTTTCCAGAGAGAACTTCCCTCTAAGAAAACAAAACAAAATAAAACTATTGTAATCATCTACAAAAAGCCACTCTAGAAAACCAACTACTTAAAATGTCTGAGTTGCTATAGCCAGTCTGAAAGTTTCCCCATTAGGATTAATTTATTTAATTCTTAAGTCCAGGGAATTTTTAGAGTCCATGTGATAACAGCTGCACTGGTTAATTTCAGCTACAGCAAACTTCTAAAAGTAAGCAATAACGCATGGCAAGACATGCATTAAAATGTGATAATAGCACACTTCTGGGAAGAGGTGAGGCATGAGGCAAAAATCCAAATGCCTCTGGCATCCATGAACCTCCACTGTCATGAAATCTTAGATTTCTATTTGTATAAGTGATTGTGTTAAAAAACTTACTTAGAGGAAATTAGAAATGGGGTGACTGAGACTAGGCAAGTTTCTCAATATAATGTTTTCATAGATATAAGATTTTAGATAATTTTACATTTGACTAGTAGTGAAACAACTCTTATAATAATGCCACATTTACATAGTCCTTTAATATTTGTTCACAAAAACCAAGTAGGTGGAGCAATATAAATGTTATCATCCTTATTTTAATTCAAATCTTATGATTTGAAGACCAATAGGTTTGGTTTTGTTTGTTTTGTGTTTTGTGGAGTTTTTTTTGAAGGGGGGGATGGGTTGTTTGTTTTGTTTTCCATTAATCTGTCTGATGGAAGAGAGGAGTTCTAGCTGACTGGTAAAATCACTTAACCTTTCTGGACCTCAGTTTACAGATTTAGAAAAAAGGGGAGGAAGGAGAATTGGATAACGTCTAAGGTCCCTTTCAAGTGCTAAACCTACGATCCAATGATTTTTAATTGTCATGATGCCTCTATATTCATTGAAGAATTATTTTAAGCTGCTTCACATAGAACATCAGGTATTTAAAATAAATCTACAGGGACTTTTTAAATGAAATTACAGATTTTTAAAAACAGTAATAAAATGTGGCTAAGTTTAGAGGAAATATTAACCAAAGTGATCATGAGGAAAAAAATCAAAAGTGCTCAAATAAACAAGAAAAATCTGTGCAATAATGCTGGCTTCTAAAACATACTTTGAGAAACATACACTCCATTCAAAATGTAATAAATGACTTTATAGTATGATCCTCATAGGACACATTAACCATTTAACTTGGTTTTAAAAAGTTCAATAGATGTCAAGTATATGAATGTCATTGGAAAAATGGAATAGTGGGTACAAAATGGAAGTAGTTACTCAAATGAAAATTTACTTTATTATTCATATTTGATTATTTATTGCATTACTGGAAAATATAAAAACTGAAACAGACCTGGATTGATACATATTATTTTATAAACAATTCACTTGTCAATTGAATTGGATATCTTACTGAATCTAACCAATAATAAAAATGAAAGATCTATAATAGTACTATCAATGTATTCTATTGGTTATGCAGTAAGTATTAATTAAGAATTACAATAAATGGAAATAATCTGCCTTTAAGTATTCCATGTCAGGAAACTGGCACTGAATAGTTGTGTCTAATATAGTCATATCCCCAAATAACTTTATAACTGACTAAATCTCACCTTTAAAGCTAATGCAGCTTAAAATCTTACAGCTCTGTAGGTGTTAGTAAACTATAAACTCAAAATGAAGTTACAAGACAACATCACAATTAAAAAAATATACAAGGCGTTTTTAGGGGGCAACAAGAATTGTAGTACATAGAGAAAAGAGGGAAATGTTAACCAGGTAAGAACACATCTAGAATATTGTGTTCAGTTCTGGGTCTCACCTTTAAAGAAGGACATTGCCCAACTGAGAAACCTCAAGAGGGGAATAACCAAGATGGTGAACAGATCCAAAATTGTGCTCTACAATGACCACTTGAAGGAATTTATGTCTATTAGGAGGACAAGATAGTGGTCTCCAAGCATTTGAAGGGCCTTCATTCAGATGATATATCAGACCTCATTCTCCTTGGCTCCATAGGAGCAATGGTTAAAAGATACAAAGAGGCAGATTAAGCTCAATCTAAGAGAAAATTTTCTAGTGATCAGAGCTCTCTTAAGACAGAATTATTGCCTCAGGAGGTAATTGCTTCCACAGTCACTGGAAGTGTTTAAGCAGAGATTGGGTGATGACTTATTAGCACGCTATAGAGGAGATTCCTGACCAAGTATGGATTGGAAGAGATGGCTGGAGATTCTGTGATCCTTACTTACCCAGAGTGAAGATGAGGTGGTAGTCCAAAGTAGTCCCACAGAAAAGCTCAGTTACGAAGTATTTACAGAGTGTTCTACTCTTTCAAATATTGGTAATCTAGTACGTCTATCTTAATTTAGCAATGCTAGGTGGACATTTCATGCATTTTAGTAAAACATACAACCTAACTGGAGTAAGGGAGGCAGCCCAGTGTAGTAGAGTGCACTGCACTTGAAATCAGGCAGAACTTGGGTTCAAATTATGCCTCGGACAAAAAGAGATAAACAAGAAAGAACTTAAGGACCTAAAAGTATGATATGTCTAGCAGTTACCAAATAGAAATAGAAAGGAATAAAAGAGAGGAGAGGAGGAGAGGAGAGGAGAGGAATTATCTTGGATGAAAGAAAGGTAACATGGCATAGTGGCTGCTCTTTGACTGTAGAAGCTGTGGTGAACTTCTGAACCATAGAATAAATACATGTAGCATATAGAAAGCATTTAACACGTGCCTGTTGATAGACTGACTACTGTCACCTTCTTCTTTCTTCATAGGTCCTATTGCAATTACTGGTCATAAGAAAATTTTCAATATTTCAATGTCCCCAAATAGTATATCAAACAACATTAATACAATAATAAATATTACATTTGTAGAGTCCTTTTTAAGGATTTGCAAAGTGCTTTGCAAATATTATCTCCTTTTTTTCCTTATAACAAGAAGGTAGGTACTATTATTATCCCCATTTTCAAGATGAGGCAGACAGGGGTTAAGCAATTTGTCCACAATCTCAAAGCTAGTAAGTGTCTGAAGCAGGATTTGAACTCAGATCTTTCTAACTCCAGGTCCAGAGTTCCACCCATTGCACAAGTAACCACCTCTAATTTAAAGAGGGAGAGGGAGAGAGAGAGACAGACAGAGAGAGAGATAGACAGAGACAGAGACAGAGAGACAGAGAGAGACAGAGAGAAGAAAGCTGGCCTGCTCAATTCAACCTAACCTAACCAAAATTTCAGAGATCTGAAAAAAAAATTGTATGTATTTGTGCAATTGATCCTTCAAAAGGAGGAGCAATGACATGGAAGTGCCTTTTTCTCCCCAAAGGTAGTTATGCTCAACCTTCATTAAAAATATTTCCTTAAAGGAAAAAAAATCAATAGTAGAAGAAAAATTGATAAGAGAAATGAGAGTGACACAAGAAAATTGAATCAACAGTTTGCTAAAGGAGATCCCAAAAATGCTGAAGAAAATAACACTTTTAAAATTAGAATGACCCAAATAGCAAAAGAGGTCCAAAAAGCCAAGGAGGGGAAGAATGCCTTAAAAAACAGAATGGGTCAAATAAAAAAAGAGGTGCAAAAGCTCACAAAAGAAAATAATTCTTTAAAAATTAGAATGAAGCAAATGGAAACTAATGACTTTATAAGAAACCAAGATATTATAAAACATAACCAAAAGAATGAAAAAAAAGAAAATAATGTGGAGTATCTCATTGGAAAAACAACCAACTTGGAAAATGGATCCAGAAGAGATCATTTAAAAATTATTGGACTACCTGAAAACCATGCTTAAAAATATAGCCTAGACATCATCTTTCAGAAATTATGAAGGAAAACTGCCCTGATATTCTAGAACCAGAGGGTAAAAGAGAAGTGGAAAGAATCGACCAATCACCTCTTGAAAGAGATACCAAAATGAAAACTCCCAGGAATATTGTAGTCAAATTCCATAGTTCTGAGGACAAGGAGAAAATATTACAAGCAACCAGAAAGAAACAATTCAAATATTGTAGAAACACAATCAGGATAACATAAGGTTTAGCAACTTCTACACTAAGGGATCAGGGGGCATAGATATGATATGATATTCCAGAGGTCAGAGGAGCTAGGATTAAAACCAAGAATCAGCTACCCAGCAAAACTGAGTATAATACTTCAGTGGAAAAAATGGTCATTCAATAAAACAGAGGACTTCCAAGCATTCTTGTTGAAAAGACCAGAGCCAAATAGAAAATCTGACTTTCAATTACAAGACTCAAGAGAAGCATGAAAAGGTAAACAGGAAAGAGAAATCATAAGGGACTTATTAAAGTTGAACTGTTTACATTCTTACATGGAAAGATGATATTTGTAACTCATGAGATCTTTCTCAATATTAGGATAGTTGGAGGGAATATATGTATATGTGTGCACATATATGTATATATACATATATGTATCTATGTGTGTATATATACACATATGTATGAATACATACATATGTATGTGTGTGTGCATGTATATATAGAGAGAGACAGAGAGAAAGGGTACAGGGTGAGCTGAATATGAAGGGATGATATCTAAAAATTAAAATTAAGTGTTGAGAGGAATGTACTGGGAGAAAGATAAAGGGAGAGGTAGAATGTAGAATGTAGAAAATCAACTCACATAAAAGAGGCAAGAAAGAGCCTTTACAATGGAGGGGAAGAGAGGAAAAGTACAAGTGAATAAGTAAGCCTTACTTTCATTGGATTTGGCTTCAGGAGGGAATAACATACACATTCAATTAAGGATGGAAATCTATCTTACCCTATAGGAAAGCAGGAAGGAAGGTAATAAGAGAACAGGGATAATAGAAGGGATGGCAGGTTAGGAGAAGAGGTAATCAAAAGCAAACATTTTTGGAGAGGGATAGGTCAAAAGAGAGAATAGAATAAATGGAGAGTGGGTTCAGATAGAGGGAAATATAGTTAGTTTTTTACAACATGACTGTTATGGAAGTGTTTTCCATGACTACATATATATAACCTATATTGAATTGCTTGCCTTCTCAATGAGAGTGGATGCAGAAGTGGGAAGGGAATGAATGTAGAACTCAAAGCTTTAAAAATGAATGCTAAAAATTGTGTTTACATACAACTAGGAAATAAAATTTATATAGGCAATCGGGTATAGAAATCTATCTAGTTCTACAGGAAAATAGAAGGGAAGGGGATAAAGGGGGGAAGGTGATAGAAAAGGGGGCAGATTGGAGGAAAGAATATAAGCTGTTCTAGGGTAGGGGAGAGGGGAGAAGGAAGGGGGAGATGGGAAGAAAATTTGAAATTCAAATTTTTGGACATGCATGTTGAAAACTGAAAATAAACTTTTTAAAAAATGATGGCACCCTGAAGTATTGACCAATCAAAAGAAGAGACTAGAAGAACACAGGGATGTGTTTGTGTTACATCTCCCAGGAGAATGTAAGTCCCTTGAGGACAAAGACTTTTGTTTTTGTATCTCCAGGGACTAGAACAGCTTGTTGTTGTTATTCAATTGTTTTTAGTCATGTCTGACTCTTCATGACTCCATTTGGTGTTTTCTTGACAAAGCTTATTTTACAGATGAGGAAACTGAGGTAAACAGGGTTAAGTGACTTGCCCAAGGTTACACATCTAGTAAGCTGGATTTGAACTCATGAAGATGAATCTTCCTGACTCCAAGTCCAGTGCTCTATAACTGCACAACCTAGCTGCCCCACAGGGCCTTGCACTTATCAGCCACTTAATAAATGTTTGTTGAATTGTTGAGCTGAATTAAATATTAGCCTATTGAGAAAGCCACGATTATATTCATTATGTAAAAAATCAGTAGTGACCAAACTAAAAATACTCACTGTGTCCAAAAAGGACCTGGCCCAACTGAACAACTGAACTGATTAGTCATGCCAGGTCCCAGATGAATTTGGTGAGGACTCCAAAAATAGAGAATAGGACTTCCAGGGCAAGAAGCCATAAGGGACTCTTCAGCTCAGAATTGTGCTTCACTGCCTTCATACTTGAAGTTAGAGCCCACTTTCCCTAAGGAAAGGGACTTTGTGTGTGTGTGTGTGTGTGTGTGTGTGTGTGTGTGTGTGTGTGTGTGTGTGTGCGTGTACAAGGAATGAATGTATACCCTGTTTTGGGAAGATTACTTTATAATTATTGTTATATATTCTCAATAAATACCCTATCATTAAAGTTAATGGATATCAACTGGTTGACTGATATTGGTGAACATACTGGATAGGGGCTCATAATTGGTAGTAACAGAAACTCACAGTTCCTCAGGGTTATTCAATGACAGAAGCTTGAGGGGGAGAAGTAGTCCTCTATACTCTAGGACTGAGCCTCAGGATACAAGTGGAAGTCGAGGGATCCCTAAATATTCATCAGAGACAGTGTGGTATGGAGCAAGGTACTGGCCTTGTATGCAACTAATTAGTCATCATCACTTGTATGCAACTAATTAGTTGGGCAAATTTGAGCATGTCTAGTAACCAATACGTGCCTCAGTTTCTTCAATAATAAAATCAAGAAGTTAGATTAAGATTCATACTAAAGTTTCTTTTAGCATTGTAAAAATATGGAATTATAAAAAATGATTTTTCAAGTGTGGTTAATTATTAGGAATAGTATTTCATCATAAACTAACTTCACTTTATACAGATCAAAGGAAGAAATGAGATGTTCTAATTTATTGCATATTCTGATTCAGTGAGAGTTAAATGTCATAAATGGATTAGAAATTGTCAAATACTTAGAATTTAATAAAATACACCTAGCTTTAAATTATAATGAATATAATTTAATCTGTACTCATTTAGAGGATTCTTTAATTTTTTCCAATGCTTCAGGAACATAATTATTCATATGAAGTAGCATCTATAGCTCTAGAGAAGACAGGACCATATCCATATCAATCCTATTACCTACACTGGAAATTATTTTTTTAATAAATCCCAGACATTGGTTTATTTATTTATTTTAGATATTATTTTCATAAAAGTGACATACAGAATGCTACTTTCTTCTGCCTTAATACACGCACACGCGTGCGCGTGTGCACACACACACATCTAATGATCAAAGCTTTCTGGTCATTTGAAATGAGTGTAAAAATAAAATATTATTGTTCTAATAAACACAGTGTTTTTTTAAATACGCTTTGTCTCAGACTTGAAATGCAAGTGCTCTCTAGCTTTCTATTATTAAAATTTAGTTAAAAAGATGACAGCGCTATTCCAACAATTACTCTTTTCAATACATCCTCTCTAGTTTGATACAGAATCCACATCCAATTATTCTGTTTGACTATGCTTAAATAGCCAAGTTTGCCAAATATTTAAAACCTTTATGACTCTGATCATAGAGAAATTTTGCTGTTGAATGATTAATGGAATTTTAATCATTAGTAATTCGTATAGCGCTTTAGAGACCCTGAACTAGGAAGCAGAAGAGGTAGATTCTTGAAAATATTATGCTCTGGTTGTGACCTTGGGGAAGTCCTGAAACTTTTCTGGGTCTCCGTTTCTTCATCTGTAAAATGATGACATTAGGGTAGGTGATCTCTAAAGATTCCTTTCAGGTCTACAATTCTCTGCCTCTAATGTCTACCAACTGGATCATGTCTATCAAAGCTGTCCAACCAGAAAATTCAAGTAATTTGATTTGTGTAGGTGTGTAAGTTATGCAAGGGTTGGGGGTGGGGTGGCTGTTTCTTGGGCCATTTATGTGTCTTTAATGAGATATGAGACATACGATAAACAAACTAGGTGATGGCTGGAATTTGTTTAAAAATCAACTTCAAGGGGAGGTAACATGATTAATTGGGCACCTCAGTAGTAGAGTGGTTAGAGTGCCCACCCTGAAGTTGGGAAGACCTAAGTTCATACCTGATATCAGACAGTAGCTGTGTGACCCTGGGCAAGTCACAACTCCATTTGCCTCAGTTTCTTCATCTGTAAAATGAGCTGTAGGAGGAAATGGCAAACCACTCCAAGATCTTTGCAAAGAAAACCCTCAGTGGAGTCATGAAGAGTCAGACACAACTGAAATGACTCAACAACAACAACAAAACAGTTGTTTTGGTCCAGTCTTCTCTGGAGCCATAGAGACTGATCAATATTAATAAAGAACAGCAAATTAATAGATTGCTTATATGGCTACATCTGCCCTCAAACCCATAGTTCTTTCATTTAACTGTCCTCAGTAGAAGGTCAATACAAACTGGAACTATAACTCTAGGATAAGGTGCAGCAAGAAACAATTCTAAATTTAGGGTCAAAGTCAGTCAATAACCACTTATTGAGCACCTACTATGTGCCAAACACTGTATTCAGTGCTGGAGGTACAAATATGGAAAATGACAGTCTCTGCCCTTGAGTTGCTCACAATCTAATGGAGAAAAGCAAGCTACAAAAGGAAGCTGAAAAAGAGAGTATGTGCAGTGTAGGTTGTGATGAAATCCGATCCAAATGAACGCATCCAGATGGGAAGTAATGAGATGGCTGGCCTGTAGCCCTCGTTAAGTAGAGGTCTAGGGAGGATCTGAGAACCTTGTGTCCTTTCTTGGCTCTAAGACATATGATCTGTGTGACCTTGTACAAATCACTTAACATCTAGGGTTGGATTAGATGCCTTCTAGAGTTCCTTCTAGGCCCAAGATAATGATACTATGATGAATCTTGTGAACCAAAGAATAAAAATACACATCTGATCTTTTTAATTTAAACAAATATGATCTTAATGCGCTAACAATCTCCAATGAAGACTGTTTCTATCAGTTTAAAAAAATTAACCTTCATAATGAAAACATGAGTTAAAATTATTTTTCTTTTCCAAATTCACTTCTAGTTTATTTCCTATGGTCCAGAAGACTAGCGTGTCTATTGAATTATTAAAGGACATAATCTTAGAATGGTAGAGCCAAGAGGAACTTTAAAGATTCTCTAGTCCGTAGGTATCAGACACAAGGCCTGCTGGCCAGTGATACTTACCTGGAACCCACAACAATCCAGCCCCCAAATTAAAACCCAGTTGGGAAATGTTTAACAAAATAAATAAACGCACAATTGAATATAGATGTTAATATGTGGTTTGACTTAGAAAACATACATGGAAACTGAAAATCAGAAATTGTGCCCTGTCCAAGGTCACACTTTACTAATTAATTGAAAATTGCTAACTATGGCCTGCCTTTCTTCTCTCTTTTGTACACTCATAATGTTCAGCAGTTCTATGCTTGTACCCAAGCACACACCTCCACACAAAATAATCACAGTCACTAGCATAATGCTCTAAGGTTGGCAAAACACAAATACCACCTCATCTGTTCCCATAACTCTGAGAGGTAGGTGCTATTATTATCTTCCCCATATTACAGATGAGGAAACTGAGGTAGAAGTTGTGATTTACCCAGGATCACACTCACACAGCCGAAAAGCATCTGAGGCTAAATTTTAACTCAAGTCTTCCTGACTCAAAGAGCAACGCTCTGTTTACCAGACCACCTAACTGTCCTTCAAACACATTTAAACATCTATTCAGCTGACAATACTTGCTTTTTTCTCTACATGGAGCTCTACTTTAAGTGCAGGTTGATGGTACAGTGAAGAGTGTGCCAGGCCTGGAGTCAGAAATACCCGAGTTACAATCTGACCTTGGACACTCACTAGCTGTGTGAACCTCACCCTGCTTGCCTCAGTTTCCTCATCTGTAAAATGAGAAGGAAATAGCAAACCATTCCACCATCTTTGCCAAGAAAATCCCAAATGGGGTCGAGAAGAGTTAGACACAACTAAGAAAAATGACTAAACAACAATTGCTATACTTTAAAAACACATTTTAGTATGAAATATTTAATGGATTCCATTTCAATGGGTTTGTGATCTCCTTAATATGAATACTCCCTTCAGTGGTAATGATCACTGTTTTACCCTGTAAGACCGCTGTCCAGTTTCCTCAGTTCTGTAGTTTAGAAGGCATGGTGCTGATGAGGGGTCAGTCTTTATATTTCTTCATATTAAGTAGGAGCCACTGCCAACACAGAGGCTCATCTACTCTCCCATTACTCTAACGACTCAATAAGCTGAACTGTTCTGTCACCCCTTTGAAACCTTTTAAGTAGCGTCTTGTGCACATTTTGCTTTTAGCAGTATGCTACAGTTGATCTTTGCCCACCATATGACTGACTCACCATTTCCCTTTGAGACCCACAATCCTGATTCTTTGGTGATTCACTGTCATATAGCATTACCAGAAGCATACTGCTGTCAAAAGGTAAGGTTTTATGTGGGGGAGGCACTTTGATTGTAAGATTCATTTGCTTTTTTCCTACTATTTAATTCTGAGTCCAGTTAATCATCCATCTGCAGTATCCATCCAAGACACACATATTAATGGGCCAGTTCTATGGGGTGTCCATTTAATTGAATATCAAAAGTGCAAATAATAGGCATTCTTTATCCACTTGGTGTTTCCTATGTAAGTAATTAGACTTTTGAATGAGTGTGGATCTTATTTCATTTAGAAAGTTCTGCATTATTCTGAGCTTTAATGAGATGATCACAAATAGCATTCACAAACAGTAGTTCCTAAAAGGCCTTCTCATCCATAGAGAATCACACTAATATTCTCGTTTTGCACTAGAGGCTTTTCATGGTAGTCCCAAAGGCCTTTGGTGAATATGTATTCCCCCCACTTAAAAATAAAAAATCAAACCATTATCAAAGTTATCTCTGTGGTACTAGGGGTGGGGAACCTGTGGCCTTGAGGTCATGCGTGGAATCTTGATAAGGAATTATAAGTAAGTAATCTTGCGTGAGCTTCGCATACACACATATGAGAAACCCTGTTAAGGGTAAACATCTTACCCTCTTAAGGGTAAACTTCTTGTACTTTGCTCATCTGAATCAAATGCTTTTCAAAAACCTTATTTATAATCAATAATCAACAAGTAAAATGGAACCTTGCATCCTTCATACTTTTCAGTCAACTGTGTGATTGTAAAGATGTGGTGTGGTATCAAATAATACTTTCCATGAAAGCCTCCCTATTCTTATGTTTTTATCTAGGATGTCTTAGATATGTATGTAGAACAGTGGCATCAAACTCAAATAGAAATTTATCCCAGTGGGTAATGTATTGGCTTAGAAAAAAACAAATTAATGTTACTCTTATTGTACTGTATTTGTATTTATTTTGTTAAACATTTCCCAATTACACTTTAATCCAGTTCCAGCACATTTTTTGGCCTGTGTTTGACCCCTCTGGTGTAGAACATTTTCATAAAGATTTTTTAGAAGTGAGAAAGTAGATGTTTGGGTAACTGGAGTCTTTGATATGTCTTGTATACATGGCGTAAGAAGACAGGAGACCCCTTCTTTGTTGTTAGCTTGACAAGTAGCTGCCTTCTACCCTTGAGTAGGGAGTCACTGCCTATAAATATTGTTTTTTGTTCCCCTCTTTCCCCTTGGTGGGGGATTTCTGTGACTCTATTACATCTTTCTTGGGAGGACAAGCAGATTTTTCCTCTTCAGAGCATCATGAGCTCACGCCTGTGGGAGAAAAGACTCAAATGTGTTTCTATGCTCTGATTACATAGCTGTCCTCTTCTTTCCCTTCATCCTCTCTGTAAAGGTCTTCTGTGCTCCATCTCCCTTCCTCCCCTTCTTATCATCCCTTATTTTTCCCATTGAGGTTTACAAGCCCTTCAATCTTCTTAACAAGCCAGAGCATGGAAAGGCAGCTTCCAAAGGAAATCCCCTTTTCTATCAGGAAGGACCAAAATGACATCACTATGCTAGAGTCAGATTATAGTATGTCTGACTGTGGCTGATCAGACCAATACGAGCTCAGAATGCTCTACCACAGATTAAGCACAAATAGTCCATATGAACATCTGGGGTGGATTCTCCAGATTTATGCATCCCGAGTTTCCTTTAAGCTGTTTCAATTCTGCTTTGCTTCTAGAGCACAACATCTCTGATGAGGGCACGCCATGCTGAGCGGTCCTGTGCTAGTATCACTCATGTCACACACACGTTGAAATTCAAAGATCTTCAGAGAGACCTTGAGAGTGTCCTTGTATCATTTCTTTTGGCCACCATGTGATCGCCTGCCCCATGTGAGTTCTCCATTAAATAATCTTTTTGGCAAGCGTACATTTGGCATTCAAACAACATGGTCAGCCCATCAGAGTTGCGCTCTCTGAAGCAGAGTTTGCATGCTTGGCAGTTTAGCTCGAGAAAGGACCTCAGTGTCTGGTACCTTATCCTGCCAGGTGATCTTCAGAATCTTCCTAAGACAGTTCAAAGGAAGGAGGTAACCTACACTTGGAAGGCAGGTATCAGTTATTCATTTGAGGCAGAAATAGAAACATTAAATACTTGTATTAAGTGATACAAGTCACTGCACAATGTCCTCTTATTCTCTACAATAGGTGAGATTTCTTGAAACCATTTGTGGATATATTGGGATACTCAATCCCAAGCATCTGGTGAATTTTTTTTTTTGCATTTAGTGTTTCTTAATAATTTGTTGGCCTCACTCAAATTCCCTTTTTTTGTCTCAACAATTCTACAGTCACAGCCATAATAATGTCTCCTCTGTCCTGTGCCAAGTTCTTATCTATTTCACTAATTTCTCTCACCAATCTCTACTCCACCACTCCATCAATTTGCTTAACCCTTTGGCTGTATCATATCTCACTTTCCTTGCCTTGTTTTGCCACCTGGTTTCTTCTTCTCTTTCTACATACCTCTTCAGGGTTATTCCATAATCCTCCCTGATTATCTTAAATCTTCCTTAATCTTATTATATCCTCCTTAACTGTCGTCCATCTAGCTTCCCTTACAATCCAGAAGATGTTCTTCTAAAAAAAAATTCCTCGATTTCTCCCAAATTTTGCCAAATATCTCCTCCTCAAATTCAATCTGTGATCTGCTTTACTAGTCCAAATCCCTCCAAGTTACCCTGTGATTTTCTTCTCCTGGTTATTTGATTTAAATCTTTCTCCCTTTTCCTGTTCTCTTTGCCATAACTGTCTCCCAGAGAATCTAGAAGTTGAAAGGTTGATGTTAAGTAATATCACTGCCTACAGCTTACTAGGCATTTCTAATTGAATGTCCCATAGACATCTCAAATTTCACATGTCCTAAACAGATCTCATTATCTTTTCCCCAAAACCTACCCCTATCCTTAACATCTGTATTTTGGTCAAGGGCAATACATCCTTCCAGTCACCCAGATTCACACACTCAGAGGCATCCTCACCTTGTCACTCTCTATATCCAGTCTTCACTTTCTTGAATCCCTCAATTCTTTCAAAGCTCACCCAAGTGCCAACTGCTGAAGGAAGTCTTCCCTGATTCTCGCAACTGCCTCCTTACAATTCAGTAAACATTTATTAAGTGCCTACTGTGGGCCAGGCACTGTGCTAAGTGCTGGGTATACATAAGGAGGCAAAAGATAGTCCTTAACCTCAAAGGGCTTGGCCAAAGAAATTACTTTGTCTTTATTTTGTGTGTATCTTGCATTTCCTTATATATGTCCATGTTGCTTACCTCAATAAAAAGCAAGCTTCTTCAGGGCAGGCATGATAGCTTTTGGTCTTTTTACTCTCTGTGACCGATAAAAGCTTGGGGCATAGTAGGTACTTAATAAATGCTTGTTACTTGATTATTTTTTTATTTCTCTGTTAATATTTACCAAATTTTTTAAAAAATAAGTTATAGCCAACAAATTTCTCTCAAGGATTTTCAGCAGAGTAATTATGCATAACCTTTCCTGTCAGAATCCATATTTATTATCCTTAATTAAATTTTGTTTTTCCAGGTGTTCTTTTTTCACATCCCTTAAAATAGTCTCCAAGATTTTCCCCCAAAATAATGTAAAGTAACTAGTTGATAATCATCTAATGATTTTATGAATATACCATACCAATTCCAGTTGGAATTATGGAGCCATTTTCAATTCCCCTCTTCCTAAATGACAATTTTCTTAAAGTTCTTTCATTCATTTATTTCTGATCTCTTTTCAAATTTGTAAAAGGCAGCTATCATTGAACCAAGATATCTCAGTTGCTAAAAAAACAAAAACTTATCAAATTCTCCTTGTTATTATGCCTTGGACATTTTAAGCTGAATAGTGGTTTTTTTTCCAAAAATCAATAATCTTTTCACCAGAATAGGTAGTTACACTTCAATTCTATTACATAACATTAAATTAATCAACAAATGTTTAGTAAGTACATAGCACATGCCAGGCACTGGGGGAGGTACTGTGAATGAAAGTGCAAAGAATAAAACAATTCTTACTTGCAGGATGATTATATTCTATATGGGGGGGGGGGGGGGTGGCAAGTCCACATAAAAAAATACAGCATAGTTAATAAATACAAATTTATGCAAAATAATTCAATAAACCATAAACTTGGGAGGTAGACCACTAGAATTAAGAAGATGAGGATAATCTTCCTGTCTAAGATGGTGCCTAAGCTATATTTTAAGAAAGGACCTCTATGATGTGTTGGGAAGGAGGGAGTACGTTCCAAACACAGGAGATGGCCAATACAAATGTGCCCTCAGGAGCTGAAGGATCAGGCATGAAAAATAGAGCCAGGTGGGTTGGACTGCAGAGTGCAGGAGGTAGTGTAATTTGACAATGAAGCAGGAAAGATAAGCTAAGCCCAGATTGCTGAATGGTTTATTTTATCCTAGAAGCAACAGGAATCCCCTGGAATTGGTGCAATAGAAATGTCGCACAGTCAGCTCTATGCTTACGGAAAATGATTTTCTCAGCTGTGTATAGGGTGGACTGGAAGGAGAGACTTGAGGCTGGGAGACTTATTGCAATAATGTAGGTGAGAAGTGGCAATAAGGGACTGAAGTAAGGTGGGAGCTGCTTGAGCAGGGATGAGGGGTTTAGATGTTAAGAGACCTTGCAAAGGTGGAAGGTTTGGCAACTAATTGGGCATGAAGAGAGAGGAAGAGTGAGGAATCTGGAATAATGTTGAGTAACAACCTGAGATGATGGAAGGATGGTTGAGCCTTCTACAGAAACAGAGGTATTTGAAAGGGGAAATTTAGGAGATAAATTATGAGTTTAGTTTTACACACAATAAATACAAGGTGTCTCTGGGACATTCAGTTTGAAAAGTCCAATAAACAACGAATAATACATGAACGAAACACAGAGGAGAGATGGATCTATAGATCTGGCAGACATTTACGTACCTGAAGTATTTCAGAGGCTCCAAAATGAGATGCATATTCATTTAAAAGAGTTCATCCTATTCAGTTAGATGGATAAGCCACAATCTGGGCCATTAGTGACACATCATAATAGACTTTGCAGATACATGATGAGTTGGTCCCAGAATCGAACACAACACTCCAGAAGAGACGCCTCTGCCCCTTACCCTTTCTATTGGCAAGATCCTTCCTGCAACCACCCTTTAAGGAAGTGCCATCTATAGTCTCTTCTTTCTCAGGTCAGCTCCTTATTCTCTGGACTTTCCCACCTCCATTCCCAGAAGCCTGCTCATCCTGGAGATTCTTCCACCCCTACACCTCCCTACCCCAACCAGTGAGTACTTTTCTGGAACCACAATTCAAGGAAGCATCCAAGCCATCCATTCTCATGTCTTCTCCGCTCAGATTCTGACTCTCTGGACTTTTCCACCTTGCTTCCACATGGGTACATCAGCTTTACCCCTTTCCAATTTCTTTGTATGTGTTGCCTTCACGGAGTATAGCCTCCTCGTTAGGGAGATGGCATTTGTATTCTCAACACTTAGTAAGGTTGGCACACAGCAAGTTTTTAATGAATGCTCTTTCTTTCTATTCACCTATCTATCCATCCATCTATCAATCTATCTAGCTATCTACCTAAACATCCATCCACCTATCTATCTACCTCTCTGTCTATCTGTCTGTCCATCCATCCATCCATCAGTCTATCAATCAATCTAGCTACCTATATATCAATCCATCTATCCATCCATCGGTCTATCTATTTGTCTATATGTCCATCTCCCTATCTATTCACCTATCTATCTATCTATCTATTTATCATTTATCTATTTATCTGTCATCTAACATCTATCTAGCTATCTATTTATCCACTTACTTATCTACAAATCTATATGGTCTAACCATAGCCAAGGAAAGGGAGATAATCATCATTCTGGTCTTAGACATTATGCCAATGGTCAGCAGTGAAACTCTTCAAGCTACCCTAATCACTTAGTAAAGTACCTGGGATATTTCTACTGAGAAGGAGAGGGGAAGATCAATTTCTAAAGTCTCTTTCCAATCTCTGATCCTTTTTACATTTCTCATTTTAAGTCAATCCCTTACTGTCAAATAGGGGAGAAAACATTTGAAGTCTGTGGTATGGAGGAATTGTGTGTTCTTCTAAAGGTACTGCCCCACTTTTCTAATAAGTGAAATACACTGATTTCATTTACAAGCGCATATTTTTCCTGCTCCAAATTTTATGACTGAAATGGAGAATTCTTTTCCTCTCTGTATTATTTTTCCTAGAACAAACAAGCTGTCTTGACAGTGAGGAGATGCATGAAGGCTTAGTTAGAGCACAGCTAACAAGGGCTGGATGATTATTTGTAGAAAGCAAAAGGGTGATATTAACAAATGCTTAGAATCTGCTCTGGCCAAGGTTCCAAAGGCTCCTGGAGAGAAATGCTGCTGGTTGTGGTCTTAGGTTCCCTCCAGAAGCAGCAATTTTCCCACATAATACCTATTGCCCTCAGTGTTTACATGATAAATTACCGGCTAAAAATGGAGACAGTGGTAAATAGAGTAGGGGGACGGAAGAGTGAAAAGAAAAGAAGGAAGAGATAAGAGTAGAATGAAACTACAGACTGAAACATTAACGGTATGATGTCTTAAGACCAAGGGTTAATTAGCCTGGCAATCAAAAACTGAAGCCTTAACAAGGTTATTTCCTGCTGCTGCCAATTGAGTTTACCTTTGTTCTCCTTTCATGATTCACTTTCCTCTGTATTCTACTCCCGATCTGTGTCTTTTCCTCATTCCTCTGTACCTAAAGCAATCAAGACTACTATGGTAATGAAGAACACAGTAATGATTCCTAGCACTTACGTAGCCATTCAAAGTTTGCAAAGTGTTTTACAAATATTACATCACTGGATCCTCAAAACAATCTTGTGAAGCAGGTGCTATTATTATCCTCATCTTACATATAACGAAACTGAGGCAAACAGGATCTAGTAAGTGTCTGAGGCCAGATTTGAACCTGATCTTCCTGACTTTAGGAAGTCTGTGTCACCAAGCTGACTCTAAGGCACTCAAACATACAAACACACACACAGAATGCCAATGATTCATCCAGTCCAGTAGCCTGTCCCTGAATGATACCATTGGACTCACTGTGAGACAGAGTTTTATAGACAGTCATTGCATGATTTTCAACCAAATAAGCCTTAAAGACCTTCAGATATAGAGCTTGCCCCTAATGATTCATTGTGGATCTATCCTTTGTAACTGTCTAAACTAAGTTGATCTATTATATGTTTCTAGCATTACTGAACAATTGAAACCCCTCTTAAAATAAGCAGTTGCATTCATTCACTGGGACTACATAAAATCACCCTAAGACCACATCCTTTGACCTTTAACGGGTTAGCTCTCTAATTTATAATCCTGTAGTCAATTAAGAAGTCCAGTTTCTAGCCTCTATTTCAAATTTATCTATAGATTTTATCATGTGGGATCCCCTTCAGCAGCACAAGTCACCACTATTCAATTTAGCAGATAAATTTTGGAGCCGAGGCACAGAGAGGCTGTTACTTGCCCATAGTTATACTGTTAGTAAATGTCAAAGGGAAAATTTGAATACAGATCTTTCGGACTCCAAATTGGGCTATTCAGTTTACTATTCTACCCTGGCTTCTCTATCTACATTAAGACCTCAGAAGAAATAAATGAACTGTCCTTCCTTTTTATATCTTACTGGCTCAAAAAAATACCTCTATCCTTGAGTCATTTCTGGTAACTTTTAACTGACCATTGTCTCTAAATAATTCCCTCTAAATCTCATTGCAGTAACCTACACTGTGTTTATGGACTTAGGTACTCACTAAGAATTATTTTTAAATAATTAGCAGCAGCATCAAAGAGTGCGATGTTGCTAATAATGTTCACCTGAATGAAAGGGGAGAAATTTGCATATTCTACTGGTCCTGATTCCCTTATGTTTGTACAATTGCTTCAGCGGCTAATTCAGATCTACATGGAATGTCATGTGATGATCAAATAGTCTCGTTAACATTTAAAATTTCCTTTTCAAAATAATTTATAATTTGTCCCTTTCCTTCATTTTCATAGCTTCCTCTCAGTAACCAAGGACTAACATATCATTTACCAGGCCACAAATCCTAAAGTAGTACAGAGGGAACAAATGCTTAGTCACTGAATATAGGGGTCAGCAAACGACATTTAAAAAAGTAAAACCATTCTTAGCTTGCAGATCATACAAAAACAAGCAGTGGGCTTAGTTTAGTCTCTAAACACCAGTCTAAAAGATATTTAAAATTGCAGAATCATTTAGTCTTGTAAATTTCTATCAATTGTTCAAATTCATTAAACTCCAAACAAATTCTACAGCTGTCAGTCACATAGGAAAGATTACTTTTATTAACAAATCGTTTTAAATAAAATACTTCCAGAAAGCATAGTAGCAATCATATTATTTATTTATATTTAACCTCTCATCTAAGGAAATATCACTCAGAGGTGAATATTATACCCAAATTCGCCCCTAAGTAGCAAATCATAATTAACGAATGTCGGTGGATTCGAAAGGTTATCATACCCTTTGTTCCTTCTCTGTCCAGGCCAGACTACATTTGAACAATCCAAGATATATGTTCATCTGAACAATTTTCCAAACTGTTCAGAAAAGGAGACATCAAGATATCCCTGGGTGATTTATTCTGATGCAAATTCTAAGAATGCATAAGAGTTGTGAACTTGAGAATTTCTTCAGAAAATGAGTACCAAGATAACAGATAACAAGTAAAGCCAGAGATGACTTCTGGAGAAACCACCCATTAATAGGTCAATGTCTAAGTTACCAACCCCTCCCTTCCCACTTCTTCACCCACTAAACAAGACCACATCCAATCTTGGGCAACCTCCTTGATTTGTACAGGAGTCAAAATGACAAAATCCCAATACAAAAAAATTGAGATTTTTTTTTTTAGTTTGCTATACATATATCTATGTATGTATATGTAGATGTATATGTACATATATATGCATATATTTCAAGATGCTGTACCAGTAATAGCAAAAGGTTGGCCTGGTTCAAACTGTACTTATTATTAGTATTAACAATAACTAGAATTTACATAGCATGTTAAGGTTTGCTAAGTTATTTACAAATACTTTCTTAAAATATGTGATTTATTATTCTATAAGACAAGAGTTTAACTTATCCTATGCTTTCTTTTACCCTATAAAGGTAATCTATTACTGAATAACTATTTTTAAATTAATGATTCATTGGCAGTCATTATCATTTTTCTAAGTTAATATATTTTACTAAGTATAACCCTGTATGTTCTTCTGGGCAGCTGAAAGTTTTTTAACAACATGAGCTCTCATCAGTTTTTAGAGAATTTTTTTTCCTATATCTAATGACAAAAGAAATATGGAAAATTGGAAGCAAGCTCACTTTCTAAGAAATGTTGTATTTAGTTAATATTACCTGTGTCAGTGCATCTTGACCCATTGTTATCTCACACCCATCCTGACCCCCGCCATTTTGAAAAGCCCATACTGAAACTGAAGTCTTCTCGGCATGTTTCTTCATTCTATCACAAAGCAGAGACTTGGTTTTTCTTCTCTTGACATCAGTAGGCAACATCAGGCCATTCACTGTCCAAGTTACTTTCTTCATTAACAACAGATGGTCTAAAAGAAAAAAAATGTTTAAGTCAAGTCAATATTTGGCTTCCAAATTAAAAATGGACCCGTTCTACTTCCCCTCCCCCTCAGTTTCATCATCTCCACTGGCCAGTCTCCATTTAGATGCTGGTATTCTGAAATGTTACCCCCAGTTTCCCACTAACCGTGACATAAGCTGTAGCAAGCTGTCTGCTCTGATAGCCTGCATAAATCATCATTCCTGAAGGGAACAGATGTTCAGGGGATGAAAGAGTAATACCACAATTTAGTCATAATTAAAATTCACCTTAGCATGCCTCTATCACTGATCAGAGAATCATTTAGCTTCTCACCTGGACAAAAGCTCCTGGTTTCTTTTGCTTTATTCATCAGATTTCTCTTAACTTTTCTATTCTTTAAAGCTACATGTCCATTTTGGTTTAGAAAAGACATTTTTCTTTTTCATAACTTTTTCCCCTCATCCATGTTATTATCTTTAAGAATATGACCTCTAAAATGGTTAGTGTGTGCTAAATGGAAAGATTGTTCTTATCCTAGGAATGCAGGAATGTGCTAGGAAATCAGACATCTGAAAGTCAAATGACTTAAATAATGATTTAAAAATTTTTTTTTCATTCATTTCATTCAGACCTATATATTTTCAAAGCTCTGTGAAGGAATTTAAGTTTCAAAACTCCTACTGAAATGAATGGGAGTGTAGCTAAGTCAGGTAAAGGTAAGCTCATAAGCCCTAAATACTGTACATTAAGTCATTTTGATGTTTCTTTTTTTTTTTCCCAAAGGGTTTCATTATAAAGATCATTTACCTCTGGGGCATTTATTTTTGTTTACACATTCACTTTAGACCAAATTTTCTTTTCAAGAAAAGAGTAAAAATACAGTATCTCTCTGATCAATTCTGTATTCATCCTGTAGACGGAAGCATAATTCTTTTTACAAGTAGCTGAAAAGAGCTTTATTTATTTAAATGCTTAAAGTGTCCAAGCAAGTCTTTTCTAGAGCAACAACCTTAGGAAAACTGTGATCTCCTTTGACATGGAAATAGTACTTAACAAAATTGGCTCCTAATTAAACTGGAAAATAGACTCAACAGTGTAAACAACCTCCATCTCCAAGAACATAAAAATAATAAAAATAATAATAAAAAATAAATAAAAATAAAAAATGAACTTTCTTTGGTAACTTTTATGTATCAGCTGTTCTATCATTTAGGAATGTATTACGAGCTCCAGGTTCGCTCTCTAAACTCACACTTGGACTAGTTCCCCAGAGGGAGGCTACTATTTCTCCCCTTAGAGAGAACACTAAGGGTCTGTGCCCATTACTCATGCTTTCCCACTCGGTACGTTCTCCAATATCATTTAACCAAGGTTAAATAACCAGTGAACATCGTTTAGATTTGACAGATAGATATGCACTAAGAAAGCTTAGCAAAGATTAAAATATACATATGTTCTCCCAAACGTCTGGGACATATTCCTCCACAAATGTAGAGAGAGTCCTTGGCAAAGTGGGCTCAAGATTAGACAATGTACGTGGCAAAAATGTAAGGCACAGCCCTGGAGAAGTTGGGTTTTTTTCCTTCCTTCCTGGAATACTAATAAAGTTCCCCTTAGGTGGGTGCAGCTGCCTGCTGGGCTGTAGGGGTTGTATATAATACCATACAGCCGTCTCATTACAAAGCATTTGCTGAAAATGCTGAAAAATGGAGAAGGCTAATCACCTCTCTTCACTCTGAAAACTCTCCCCAACAAGTCCAGCACATTCATTAAAACTTTATTCCTCAATGTCCTAGACAGAACAGACTGAGGTGAGTAGCAAGGCTAGCAACTCCTTGAAGGTGGTGACTGTATTTCATCTAAACATTCTTACATTTTTTCTTCTGAAAAAAAAAAGTCTCATTGGGGCCAGGATTTTGAGCCTGTATCTTTGAAGGTTATGCTGCTGGAGGACAAATCTAGTAGGATCTGCCAAGCTGGAGAGATTTTAAGTATGATCTTCATCTGCTTCCTGAGATCTGTTTGGCAGAGATGAGACTTCAAGTGTGACTGCACCCAACAGTTAGCATGTCCAAAGGAGCATCAATTATCCAAAACCTACTACAATGAGGCCAGAGAAAAGCCAGCCTAAGCAGAAGCAACCCAATGACATAACTGTGAGGCACCAGCAGATCTACAGGTCAGAGGCATCCATTGCCCTTCCACATGTGTATTCTGCCCACATTTGCCCTTCATGCTACCCATGCATGGCATCCATCACATAGACCTTATGTGTCCCTCTACCAAGTGATGAAGTATGTATTTGTGAGAGAATGTGGATTGGGGGTAATGTGCTATTGCAACTTTTCTAACTTTGCTATTTCATTAAATTTTTATTTGAAAGAAATGTATCTTCTGACTGACTAATAAAGGTAAACAAATGGTTTTGAGTGGCTAGGTGGCATAGGGGATAAAATGTTGAGCCTGGAGTCGGGAAGACCTCAGTTCAAACCCAGCCTCAGACACCTAATATTTGTGTGAACTTGGGATTCATTTGACTTCAGTTAACCTAAATTTCCTCAGCTGTAAAGTGGAAAGAATAACAGCACTTACCTCACAGGACGGTGGTAAGGATCAAACAGTTCCTGACACCTAGTCTGTGTTACATAAATGCTTATTTCTTTCCCCTTTCCGGCGAGGGGAGCCTGAAGCCGAGGCCAGCCTTGTCTGGAGGACGCATTCTGCAAGGATGGGGGTTTGTTTCCACGAAGACAAGCACACAGAAGACAGTCCCCTCTCAGGCTCACTCTCCTCTCCCCTGTATTTATCTTGCATGTTCTGCTTTATATGTGCTGTCTCCACCATCAGAATGTGAATTCCTTGAAGACAGGAAGTGTTTTTGCTTTTTTATTACATCCCCAGTGGTTAACACAGTGCCTGGTACATACTAACTGTTTAATAAATGTTCATCGATTGATTAATCGAAATAATTTTGCCAGGCACAACAGAGTTAAGTGCTAAAATGAATGGTACAGAGGATGAACCCTTTAGGAGGCAGGCCCTCACTACAGTCTAAAAGTGATGGGAAGTTTAAAGTGTCAGTAGAATTTAAGCAGAACCCAAAAGAATGAGTAAGATTCTGAGCCTGCCTCTTCCTGGTTTTGTCCCTGCCGAGAGAACTTCCTTGCAATGAGCGCTGTCAGATCTGGTACTTAGCACAGGGAACAGACTCATCCTTGTAGCAACCTTGCCTGCCTGAGCCTTGGAGGGTCCCAGCTAGGTCTGGCAACAGGATTTTCAAGAACTGGGGTAGGTTGGAGAATATGAGCACCTGAAATCATCTATCCCTGAGTGTTCTGGGCCCTGTGTATGGTCAGTCCATCCTTTTAGAGAGAATAACTAGCATTTATGAAGCACCTTATAGCTTACAAAGCTCTTTACAAACATTATCTTATTTTATCCTCACAACAACCTGAGACTTGGTGGAATATAATTACTGACTGGATTATTATGGAATACAGTAAGGACAATGGACTTGGGATAGCATTGAACAGTAAGAAGGAATCAGAAAGGAGCGACATAAAGAGAGTATTTGGATAAAAGACAAAGTAGGGAGAAACAGATGATTTGGGACAAAGGAAAAATAGATGATTTAGGAAATGGATCAGAAGCTTGGCAAAGAGACAGGATAAAGTAGTCATGAGGGACTTCAATTATCCAGCCATCTTCTGCATCACTGTTTCTATAAAAACAGAGCAATTAATAACTCTGTGACTTGCCTTAGTGATAAGTTCAACTTTCAAAGGGTGGAGGAACCAACAAGGAAATCTATTCATTATTGGATTCTCACTGACAAGCAAGTATCAGTTGCTGAGGTGAAAATGATGGGAACTTTAGGAGGAACTGACCATTCCATTCAAGAATTTACGATAGAAAATAGAAAAACTAGTCTGAAACACACCCTAGAATCAAGAAAAGCAGATTTCAGTGTTTTCAGAGGAAATACAGGTAGGACACCATGGAGTGAAAAGCTGTAAACATTTATTTTTACGTGTGGTTTTGTGAGCTCTTTGAGAATGGGGACTGCCATACTTTTCTTTGTAAAGGACTTTGCACAATGCCTGCACATAATAGGTGCTTAATAAATGTTTATAAGCTCTGACTCTATTGTAAGGGAAGTCAGCTCAGGAAGGATGGGAGATATTCAAGAATTGGGGAGGTAGGATGGAATTGGTCTGACAAGATTGATATAGACTGTATAGGATGTTCAACAACAAATGTAGATTTTAAAAAGAAAAATTCAGAAGATCCAGGTATTAGAGAATGAAAATAAAAACACGGCACAGATTTAATAGTGTCAGGATTGCTAAAGCTCAGAATGAGCTGAGGTTGGCAAAAGAAACTAAAACAATTAAAACAGCTTTTTAAAATATTATATTGAGAGAGAAAGGAGAGTCAAAGTACCTTTGCTTGTGGCAGATGGGACAAGAGCAACTGACCACAGGGAGAAGGCAGATTTGCTCAGTTTACCACATTTCTATCTTTTCTACAAAGGGGAATGACCCTCGCACTAGAGAGGACTGAACAAAAATGAGTAGCAGGGAGTTAAGAACAGCAAAGCATGGCCCAGGTAGGCGTGATTGTGAGTCATGGTCATTGACAATCCAATGATCATAGACAGGTACCATAAGATTAGGAAAGGGCAAATGCTCCAATATCTAAGAAGAGAAAGAGAGAGAGAGAGAGACAAACAGAGACAGAGAGAAACAGAGACAGACAGAGAAAGAGAAGGAGACAGACTGCAAACTCCAGGTCAGTGAGCTGGGTCTCATTCCTTTGGACAGTTCTAGAAAGTATCATGACATCTAGGAGGCTAGGAAGTACTATGGAGGGTCTGGGTGGCTAAATGATAAGATGAATGCTCACCAGCCAGAAGCCCAGGTTTCCCAGGGACTCATGTCTGCCTCCTGACATCACCAACTGACCATCTGACATTTCAAACTAGATATCCCACAGATATCAGCTCAACATATCTAAAGCAGAACTCATTTTTTTCCCACCAAACCTATTCCCAGATTGCTAGAGTGACTTCAAAAGTACTGTGTCTCTCTCCCACTCATTAAACTACAGTATCTCTCTATTACTTTAGGATCAAATCTAAATTCCTCTTTTTTGGCACTTAAAGGTCATCACAACCTAGTTCCAATCAATTTTTCCAGCCCTGACCCATACTATGGTCTAGCCAAACTGCCTTCTTACTTATCCTCATATATAGTTCTCCATCTTCCACATCCAGGCCTTTTCTTTATTTCCCATGACTAGAATGCACTCTCTCCTCTCCTCTGCCTCTCAGAATGCCTAATTTCCTTCAAGATTCCATTCAAGACCTACTTTCTATTCCACATAATGCCTTCCCTGATCCTCCATTTACTAGTATCCCCCCCAAAATTAAAGTGTATTTATTTTGCATATGTCTATATACATCCAAGTCTTCCCCAGTTATTTCTGAACCATTCTAAAAGGCAGTTTAAGGGCCACTATCTGGAATCATCCCATGTGCCTTATGGCTTCAATGATACAAAAAGCCCATTCTAAAGGGCAAGCTTTAGTAGCAAAGGGAAAAACAAAACAATGGAAAATGAAAAGTCTTGAACTTTCCCCATCTAATCTCAAATCATTTCTTTTTTAGGTATGACTATTATTTCAAAACTGGTTCTATATAATGTTGTACCTTGACAATTGTCTCAATGGATGCAAACATCCTCAAAGAATGCTTATGAATCATCTACTTTACCTCCACATAAAAGTTCCAGTTCACCTAACCAATATTTCTCTACTCAAAAAGATGGTGACTTTGCTTAATCAGGAACATCTGTGACTACAGGAGAACATGAGACAATCATTCCCTGCAGGCACTAGAACTATGGTTATAAGTTCTGTTGATCTATGGAGCAAAAGAGTGGGACTAGAAACTGAATTACTATTTTCCATATAGCAATACAATAATTATTTCATTAAGTTGACCCTTATTTGAATTGTAGCTACACTGTATTTTTGGAAGAGATTAACCTTTTACTAATAGTGATTAATTAGCGCTTTCATTATCCTGTCCCTTATTGCATTTACTGGAGTCTGGGTCCTGGAGGAGAGCCAATACAGAAAGGAGAAGGTCACAGGTAAAGTCTGGAAAATATCCAGGCTTTGGAAAAAAGCTACCAAGTTAAGAGGAAATATGGAAAACTCTAAGCATCTAAACAGAAGGGGAGAGTGGGAGGATAGGTGGACTGATGGTCAATAAGAGTAGGATTATATTTTTATTCTATATAAAACATGAGGAGATATTAATGTGGGGGAAACATTGGAATCAAATGTTGCAAATAGACTTGTATCTGAGTCCTTCTTAAAGCAAACTCAAAAGAAAGAGGAAAATATAGTTGCTCATTTGAGAATTTCAGTGACATGATTATGTAATTTACTAATAGCATGTATTAGTAATAGAAAAGAGGAAAAATGTCTTGAAAATTGGTTTTCTTAATTTAATAATACAAAATGCAAATTTAGATTGGTAAGTAGTTGTTTTGAAAACTACCATGATGGATGAATTATTCTATGTGACTGACACACAGTGGCATGGATCACCTAAAGAATAATGTCAATCATATCACTCCCTCTTTGGAACACTGGGGAGACTCATAATTGTTTCTTAGAATATATTAATACTTCTGATCTTTGTTCAAGCCTCATGTTCTCCATGAAGCCTTTTCAGGCAAGACATAATCATCTCAAACACTGCAATAACACTTTCAACCTTTTCTGTTTTCTCTCCATTTCTTGATTACTTAGTGCTGTGTGATCTTTATATAATTATCCCTGGATATCTATGTCTACAACTGTATCAACCCCATCCCAATCCTAAGTTTTTCCTAATTCTCACCCTCTAATCCCAACTTAGTTTCTCCAGCCCCCTAGAAAAATTGAGTTGCCATTTTCTATGAATATTTCATTTCTTCCTTTAAGTCAACACATCTCTACTTATCCTTAACATTTATTTGTTCTTTCTTTCCACATACATTTTTCTAGGTGAAAGGCTCTATGGAGGTCATAAATGAGATAAGGAGTTCACAATCTGATAGAAGACATGAGACATGCATATAACTATAATTACGATTAAAATAGAGAAAATGAAATGAATAAGATAGATCCAAAGTGTCACATGAGTTCAGAAGAAGGGGATGTCATTTCCACTTGCCTTCAGTAAATCAGGGATGGCTTCATGGAAAGAGTGGCATTTGAGCTGGACTCTTAAAAGATGTATATGAGTTTGATAAGGTCAAAGGAAAGTAGTGATCTCTCATGGGGATGGACTGGGAAGTATACTGGAAAACCACCTGTGACTGGAGATAGAAGAATGGGTTAAGGAATAACTAAGAAGAGAGGGCTGACTGACCATGCATAGCAATGATCAGGCAAAGACCCTAGATCTTGGAATTTTGTGGAAAGAAGCTAGTTAAACAATGACATACTCTTTAGTCCCCAGTAGCTCTCCCTTATGTGTCTTCAGCTGCCACCATGAGGCCAACCTTCTTTGAACTCTCCAAAAAGAACAAGGACTCATTAGGACATAGCTTCTTCTGGATAAGCACCATCTCCCTTACTAGTCAACACAAAATTATTAAAGCAGGTTTACCTGCAGGATCAACTTTGTACTTGTCATAATTTCAGAGGAAAGAAAAACATCCCCTCCCCGATTTTTTCTCTACTTTCTTGAGATACTTTCAGTTTTCTTAAGAACATACATAACTACAATCAGCGTTTGAGAAGGAAAGGAAGTTTAAATAGTGTAAGAAGGATAACACACTAGTTGGGATGCATTGATCCCTGAGTAAACTACTCAGAGCCTTTCTTTTGTTGGTAGGAAGAGTCAGAAAACTGGAGGATGCTCAGTACCTGAAGCTGGAGAACAGAGCATCCCCAAAAGGGGACAAGGCGGGGCTAGGAATTACAAAGACAAATTTCTCTAAATTCCTATTTGAATTCAGGAACTTGTTGCTGCTGTTCTGTTGTTTCAGTCATGTCTGACTCTTTGTGAGTCCATTTGGGGTTTTCTTGGCAAAGATACTGAAGTGGTTTGCCATCTCTTTCTCCAGAAGTCGGGAATACCTGAATTTAAATCTTTACCTCAGACACTTAGACACTAGCAGCATGACCCTGGGCAAATCACTTAATCCTTCTCTACCTCAGTTTCCTTATCTGTAAAATGGGCATGACAATAATAGCACCTTCCGTGGAGAGTTGTGGTTAAGATCAAATGAAGTAATATATTAAAGTGCTTTGCAAACCTTAAAGTATTATTATTATATCAAGTGTTACTTACCTTGAGATTTATGTGGCCAAACAGAAGCAGCATCAGAAATATTTGGGGGGCGGGGTGCCTGTTGCGTTTACTTTGTAGGTGTTTTAAAGTTCATTTCTTGAGATTTCTGGACGGAGGCAGGGGAGGTTTACAAAACTCAGATAGACTTTTATGCCACAAGTACCTCAATAAAGGATTTCCCTTTTCTGAGTCTGTTTCCTTATCTGAAAAAGGAGGAAGCTTGGACAAAATTATCTCCAAGGGTCATTCCAGCTCTTGATGACTGTCTCTTAAGGTTAGAAAGTGATAAAGACAAAAAAATAGTCCTTATAGGCAAATCTCACTTTTCCAGAGTGTCAGTCAATCCTCCCCTTCACACTTCAACAAAAGTATACTAATATCATAGATTGGGTATGCAAAGCAATTTAAGAAAGAGAAAGAATGAAAAGTATGTTGATCAAACTATGTTAATTCCTTCTGAAGGGTGAAGAATGTCACATTGTCTCGTAGGTATTTTAAAACTCACATCCTACATTTTATTAAGATTGAGGTGTTTTGCAATGTGAAACACTTATACTTTGACTGCTTTGGCTAAGGGCCATTTTGCAAAAGCTTATTATCAACATTAGGCTTTACCACAAACGGAAATGGGAAAGAGATCTCCAAGGAAAAACCAAGTGGCCTCTCCCAGAGATCACCCACTTGCTATGAGACTGCCAAAAGACAACGTTTGCCCAAAAGGACAGGCAGTCACTATCCGATGGCAGCAGTGTTGATGTTCATTTACTTTCAGGATAAATGGACCCTTCTGTATTCCAATCCTTAGGGACATGATCCTTCTGTAACATTCTAACTAGTTCACTTTTCTAGTGACTTCATTTTCTACTCTAAAGTCAAAGCTATTTCTCTTAATGTTCCTGAACTTTGGAAAGCATGATCCTTCCCCACAATTTCCTTACATTTTAAGTTTTTAAAAATGTATATTAGTTAAGTAGGGCTGTTTTCAGGAATATCCCTATTCCTTGCTCACAGAATTTCCCTGCTCAATCTTCTTTTTTCTAGCTGCAGAGCTCCTTGCTAAGTTCCTGTGAGCTGTCCCTGAAGTAGACCTTTCTACTACAGGAGAAACTCTCAAAGCCCTCAGGTACTTCATAACTGTACCCCACAGCCTTGTCATCTGGGAGTTCCAACCTATTCAAGGTGAACAAGTCAAGTCAAGTCAACAAGCATTTATTAAGCATCTCTCATGTGTGCAGCATACAACCCTTCCCCCCTGGTCATTTTCTCTATACAACCATTAGTGACTCTACACATTCATTACTCTGGCCTCCACCTAGCCTTCTGGTATGCTGAAATCTACACATGAATTTAGGGGTAGAAATTCTGCGCTAGCTAATTCTATTGGTAAGCTTGCTTGCATGTGGTCTGTTCACTGCCCTTTGTTCACCAATCCACACAGATGATAGGGGCACCTGTCTTCTGGTATGATATTCTGTCCAAAGTAATCCAGGTGTCCATCTATGATTCCCACACATAAATCTTATTGAAAGGGAGTCTGGCACATTCTATACCATTGGTAGAGTTATAAATTGGTCCAGTCGTTCTGTAATCTAATTTGGAATTATGCTAAAAAAAAGTGAATAAAATTATCCATATCTTTTAACTAGGAGACTCTACTACTAGGCATTTGCTCTAAGGAGGTCAAAGATTCAAATCTGATGTGTGACAAATTACTTAAAGCAGCATTTTTATGCAATTAGGTGGCACAGTAGAGAGAGTATTGAACTTGGAGTCAGAAAATCCTGAGTTCAAATCCTATATATCTTGAACCCCAAGCTAATGAAGCTCAGGGAAGTCACTTACCCTCTATTGGCCCCAGTTTCTTCATATATAAAATGGAGGAAAATAATAACACCTAACTCAGAAGACTGTTGTGAGGATCAAATGAGAAAACACATGTGAATCCTAAAACAATATAAATACACATGTGTGTGAATGCACATGCACACATACACACACATACACATGATGTTATTAGGAATATTTGCAAAGACTTGAATCATAGATTTGGAGCTGGAAGGGACCTCAAGTATCATCTAGTTCAACCCTCTTACTTAATAGATGAGGTTTGAAAAGTTAAGTGACTTGGGCGGAGACAAGATGGCAGAGTAGAAAGACACACATACTCAAGTTCTTCCTACACAGCTCATAAAATACCTGTAAAAATTACTCTAAACAAATTCTAGAGCAGCAGAAGCCACAAAATGACAGAGTGAAAGAGATTTCCAGCCTAAGGTAGACTGGAAGGACGACAAGAAAGGTCTTCCACTCGGGGCATGTAACACAGCCCAGCCTTGGCCATGTGGCACAGGCAGGAACAGGACCAGAATAGGCCTCGGGGGTGGAATCCCCAGCAACAGCTGCAGTTCCCACATCCCTCAACCCACAAATGCCAAAGATAGCTTCAAAGGTCAGTGAGAAAGCTTTTTCACCTTGGTGAGAAGAGAGCAGGTATCCTTCCCTAGCTCTGGCCCCAGGCAGTGGCAGTGATGTCAGCAGTAGCAGTGTCCATTTTTGGAGCCCTTGGCCTAAAGCCCCTGAAGAAATTGAGCTGCTGATCTGGGTCTGTGGTGGTCTTCAGATGAGGAAGAGTGCTGGCTGGCGTGGTGGAACTGGTAGAGGCTCTGGAAAGGGAATTCTTTGCAGATCCTAAATAGAAAAGCTTTGGTAGCTCCCAGACCAGAGCACAGGCCAAGAGAGGAGTAAATTCCTATCCCTTGATTGAGTCATCTTGGAGGAACTGAGAACTTACAGGTCCCTAATACTCTCCTCCTGACAAAGTACTCAAAAGTCAAGTAACTGGCTGGGAAAATGCCCAAGAAAAGGGAAAAAAAATAAGACCATAGGAAGTTACTTTCTTGGTGAACAGGTATTTTCTTCCGTCCTCTTTGCAGAGGTGAGGGGCAATTGCATTTACTACCTGAATGTGTTGGATTGTTTTTACCGAATTGCTTTTACCCTTTCTTTTCCTGTTTTATTCTTTGCTACAAGGGTAGGAGAATAGGGAGTGATATGTTTGCTAATCAGGGCAATGGAAGGATGAGTGATATCAATAAAGACGTTCTCAAGAGAGTAAGGAAATCTAGAGAGTTCCCTTCATAATGACTGCAACAATTTCCATCCTTGTGGCTGAATTTTCTAATCTTTATGTAATATGAAGGGGGAAGAGGAAGTGCTTATGCCATCCCCCATGTGGAAAAAGGTGGGAAGCACAATGGAAGTATCCAGCTTTTTGGTGTGGACCAGACAGCCAATAATTGGTTCTAGCCTGATATCTCTGTGGCAAAGAGGTACCTGGGACTGCATGATGGCAGGAAAAGTGCCAGTTGGCCAGGGCCACTCCCCTGGTCTACTTCTTGCCTAGCTGCAGGTTAGGTGAAAGAAACAATGATGTAAGGGTCTCAGGCCCACCTTTTCTGAGACTGGTAGCCTGTGACTGTGAGCCTCTGTTATTTCTCTTTGAGTTTGTTCTCTCCTGTTTTAGGTGAAGAAGACTGGGAATAGCTACGACCCTGACAGCATCAAAAGGTCAGGCGAGTGAATCACCAGAGTCTGGGAGCTGGAGTCTAGGCAGAATCTGCTTAAAGCCAGATGGTAAAGACCAAAGGCTCAAGTAACCTAATTGGCCTGTCCAATGATAGTGGAAATGCACGTCCATCCCTCCATCAGCCATACATGTAGTAAATCATTAAGTTTGAGCATGTTAAGGGCTCACTATATGGCAGGCATTGTGCGAGGTGCTGAGGAGAGAAAGACTTAAGCAGAATGCTCTCTACTTTCAGAGAGTTTACTATATTCCAATGGGAAGAAGAACATGTGCATTTTACATATGTGTTTGTGTGTACACATGTATATGTATACATGTATATTTTGTGTGCACACATGCATGTGCATGTATATGCACACACATGCATATGTGCACAAGCATATATACATGTGTGTGCATGTACATGTGTATGGAAATGTGTGTACGTGTGTATGTGTATGTATGTGTATTATATATACACGTAAGACACATAGAAAGTGCACAGCAAGGTGGAGGGCTGGGCTTGGAGTCAGGAAGACTCCCCTTCCTGAGTTCAAATGCAGACTCAGACCCTTCCTCAGACCCTGGGCAAGTCACTTCACTCTGTTTGCCTCAGTTTCTTCATCTGCATAATGAGCTGGAGAAGCAAATGGCAAAACATTCCAAGGCCTTTGCCAAGAAAACCCCAAACAGGGTCACAAAGAGTCAGACACAGCTGAAATAACTGAACAACAGCAAAGCAGACAAGAGGTTACTTTGGATGGGAAGGCACTCGAAGCTCCAGAGACCAGGCAATAACTCCTGAAGAAGAGGGCACTTCAACTGGTGCTTGAAGGAAATCAGAAATTCCAAAAGGTAGAAAGTGGAGGAACAGGGAGTACAAAGCCATGACGCACAGCAAGGAGGCTAGTATGGCTGGATCAGAGATTCCATGAAGGCCAATAATGTGTGAAAAGATTAGAGAGGCAGGAAGATTGTGGAGAGCTTTAAGTGGCAAAGAAGCAGCCACTGGGGTGTACTGAGTAGGGGCTGACATAGTCACATCTGAGCTTTAGGAAGCTCTCTGTAGCAGTTCAGTCGAGGAGGGACTGGAATAGATGGAGACCAAGGCAGGAAAGTCAAAGACGAGGCTACCACAATGCTTTAGGTAAGAAATAATGAAGGCTTGAGCTAGGGTGATGGCTATGTGACTGAAGGAGATATTGTGAAGACAGAAATTACAAGAATTAGCAACTGATTTGACATGTAGTATGATGAAGTGAGGAGTCAATTATGACTTACGGCTGCAAACCTAGTAAAAGGGGAGTTCAGAGGTGTGGGAGGACCTCTGGAGGAACAATGAGTTTTGCTTTGGACACACTGAGTTTTTCAATGTAGGACTGGAGTTCAGGAGAGAGAGAATGTGGTCAGATGTGTAGATCTGTAATTTATCCACAGAGTGATAATATCTTAACCCATGGGAATGAATAAGTCACCAAGTATGAGAGTATAGAAACATGAGGAGTCTAAGTGTGGTATGGTACAGTGTGTCTTATTTTACCCTGTAGGTTATACATGTCCAAACAGATCTGTCTAGGTGTGGCTCACAGAAAGGCAAGAACAGACATCTCTTGAGTCTCCTCCCTCTACCCCTCTCCAAGCGAGATCTTGATTTTTTTTTCAAAATTTGTTTTCAATTTTCAATAATCATGTCCATAAGTTTTAAATTTTCCCCCACTCCTTCTCCAAGACAGCATGCAGTCTTACATGGGCTCTACACACATTCTTATTAAACACATTTTCACATTAGTCGTGTTGCATAGAAGAATTAAAACAATTGGGAGAAAGCATGAGTAAAACTAAGCAAAACCAAACATAACAAAGAAGAAAATAGTCTGCTTCATTCTGCATTCCAACTTCATAGTTGTTTCTCTGGATGGGGATGGCATTTTGCCTCAAGAATCCTCTGGGAATGTTTTAGGTCTTTGAGACTTTGATTCTTGACAGAAGGGGAAGTAGGAGAATGGGGCCAGAGGCTGGCCATTCTGCTCTTCTCAGAGAGAAGGGGTATCATACTAGAATGCTGTCTGCTCCCTTAAATATTGTTAGTCTGAGGGAAATAATTTTATGTTTAGGTTAAGCTCCTACTCACTCTTGTTAATGGTGAAAGGGTATTCAAAGCTATATCTCCAAGACTTCACTTCCTTCCCATCAAGTGCCAGTTCCACAATTAATGATCACATTGAACAGCAAAATAAACCAATTTATCCAAGTCCATAGCAAAACAGAAATCATAAGTATACACATGAGAATTTATACCAGACAACACACAAAGTAAACAAAGTCCCCCTTCGGAAACAATGTAACTCAGCTCAACAGAGAGAATCTTAGAACTCTCCCTTTTAAGGGGAAAATTCCCTGAAATCTCTTGTAGTAAGCTGCGTATTGGAACATGATCAAGATGCTGATTCCTCTATATGTTGGTTTCTTCCCAGAGTCCTTCTCTTATTTTAGGTCCCCAAAAGGAGTCTAGATCTACATGTCTTCTCTCTTAAAGCAGAAAGACAGAAGATCAGAATCTGTCTTCTCTCAAGCTCTTGCCAATTCCATCCCAATACCCACCAACAAGGAAAGTCCCATGCAAATGGAACTTTTGAGACAAGGGTTACAGAGGGGAAAGAGAAGAGGGCAGAGGACCGAGCCTTTACATTCAAAACATGAATGAAGAACCAGAAATGGCAATGAGAAGGAGAGGTCAGATAAGGAAGGATAACCAAAAGAGAATAATGTCATTTAAAAAACATAAAAATAAAAATAAAATATAAAATAAAAATTCAGAGTAGAAACCACACCCAAGAGGAGAAAAGGGACAACAGTATAAAATTCTGCAGAGATGCCAGAATGGATGAAAATGGAGAAAAGATCACGAGTTTTGGAAATTAACTGTTAATTTTGGAGAGAATAATTTCAATTTATGATGAGGTCAGAAATCAGTTTGCAGAAGATTGTTTTTCTTTCTTCATTTTTTAAATAAGAAAACAGGGCTAAGTGTAGGTAGTTTTTTGAAGGAGATGGCCTGAAAGAAGAGAGATAAGGGATGATAGCTACACCCAGAGTTTCTTTATGTATCTTCTGTCTACATTTAAGTATATACTTTGCCTATACCTAAAGAGATGATTTTTTTCTCTATTATAAAATTATATAAATCACACACCTGTGATTTACCATTTTTAATGTATCCTGTCACTATAGAAAAGGCAAGGATTAAAATGTCAAATCAGTGAAATTATAAAAAATCATATTGCTTTTTTTTTTCAAATTTATTCTCTCACAATTGGGTAATACATTGAAAACACATTAATGTTGCTATGACTGTCAGATAGTTATAGATAATGGCATTAAGTATGAAAGAGCACATCATTTCTTTGGAGCATGATGAGTTTTTAAAATATAAATGTTCTGACAGTAAGAAAACATAATGTTATATTCAATTATGTCATCTGCCCCCAATACAATTGCTTCTGTGTTTAGTAAATAGATTAGATCCAGGTCACATTCCTGTGTTCAGTGGAGTTTCTAGTTACTCCCTTTTCTTTAAATGCTTGAGCTCTTTGTTTCTGCATGTTCTTAAGTGTCATCCTTTATTGCCACAGGCACAATGGCTATATTTAACTAATAATGACAGTGGTTGTCATTAGATTTTAAACTCAATAACATTAGCTTGACATATTATTTGAAGTATGTCTTCAATTTAAATTTGATTAAAATTACAAACATCCCATCTTTTGTGTCAATCAAAGTGTTGTCACCCTTTCCCTGAACTTTTCTATGAACTCTTTTTAAATAACTTATGGCAGTCATGCTACTCTTTCATTTAAAAGTTAAGACTAGCCCTAGGTCATGAAAAGATTTGTATACACTACCTCTACAAGAAAGCACCTAAAAAGGTCATTTTAAATAAACCAGGTTCTGAGTCCGATTAGGGATTTCACCCAACAAAACCATGGAGGTGTAAAGTAAGGCTACAAGAGGAGAGGAGAATGTGTCTATGGCAGCAAACACTGATTGTACCTGAAAGCTCTAGTGAGGCATATCAAGGTTGATTGCAGAAAATTAGAAGTGTTAGTGAATTCTGGGGGGAGGGAGGAATAACTATATTTCAAAAATGAATAGCAAGGAGGACAGGTGTAAGTTTGAGGTTATGGGAAGTCACTCGTAGAAATTTTCTCTCTTGCCTTCTTGGGCAAAGATGTTATTTGGCATCTGAAGCCCTTCATAACCTAGTCCCCTCCCACCTTTCCAGTCTTTTTACACCTTACTCCCTGTCACACACTCTGTGATCGGATGGCTTCCTGGATACTCTACAAACAAGACACTTCACCTCTCATTTTCTCTGGTTTTCCCTGACCTCTGGAACTCTCTCTTTCCTCTTCTCTGCCTACTGGAATCCTTTACTTCTTTTAGGCACCCACTAAAATCCCACTTTCTACAGAAAGTCTTCCCCATCCCCCCTTAATTTTAATGCTTTCCCTCTATTGATTATTTCCTATTTCTCCTGTATATAGTTGGCCATTGTTTCCACGTTGTCTCCCCCACGTATGTAAGGCAGACGCTGTCTTTTGCCTCTTTTGGATTCCCTCGCTTAACACAGTACTGGTCCACAGTAGGCATTTAATAAATGTTGATTGATTAATTGATTAGCTGGCTTTCCGTATCTTACTGCATATCTGACAGATTTTTGAGCTGCAAGTCCTAATGACCACTAGATTAGCTAGTCTGTCACCTTATGTACTGCCTGACATGAAGTTGTTTCTTCTCTATTTCCAGTGCCAATTCCTTTATATCATTCTGCCCCTCAAAGGCTTTCTCTTCAGATAACTGTGCTGTCTTGATGAATGCATCCATTTTTATAACTTCAGTGATCACCTCCATAGGGTCACCTCCCAAATATCTGTTTTCAGTACTATGTCTCACCAACACTTTCGCCTCTTGTTCACTCTTAAATGCCAATCAGACATCTTTGCTTAAATGTTTCACTGTCACCTTATACTCAACAAATCAACATGCCCAAACACAAATCTGTAATCCTTCCCAAGACATATCTGTGGAACCACTGTCATTTCTTGCTTTGAAACTTGTTCTGCCTCCTACTGCCATCATCTTACCTGTAAAACCTTATCATTTCATGCCAGGATGAGGACAACATTCTTCTCAACCTCCTGCCTCCATCTCTAATCCATCTCTAATCCTCTAATACATCCTGGTAAGGATGTTACCAGACTGTCACACCATTCCTCTACTCAGAAATCTACACACGATCCCTATTACTTACAACATCAAGCCCTCACCTCCAATGCCTCCCAGGCTTTGAAGGTCATTCATAATGTGACCATAACAGACTTAGCCAAACATTTCCTTTTACTCCTGTACAAGTCCCAAATGAGACTCACTTTAGTTAGTCAAGTTCCTTTACTGTCCATCTCGCCCCTGTTACATGCACCATGCCCATGGTTCTGAGAATTAGAGTCTTTAAAGTATTCTCTGCTAGATAGGCAAGTTCTACTCGTAGAAGCACAGAACTTAGAAGGGATATTAGCAATCACCTAGTTCAATCCACACCTAAAAAGATTCTCCACTATAAAATGCCTAAAAAGTGGTCATCCAGCCTCCATTCAAACACCTGGAAGGAAAAGGAAGCAATACCTCTTGAGGCAATGCTTTCAACTTATTTTTGTCTGTTGTTGTTCAATCACTTCAGCCATTCAGTCTGACTCTTCATGACCCCATTTGGGGTTTTCTTGGTAAAGCTGCTAGAGCAGTTTGCCATTTCTTTCTCCAACTCATTTTACAGACGAGGAAACTGAGGCAAACAAGGTTAATGACTTGCCCAGGGTGACACAGCTATTAAGTGTCTGAGATCAGATTTGAACTCAGGAAGATGAGTCTTCCTCTTTGCCTCTTTGCAACTTCCAATGACTACTCCCTACTTTGCCCTCTGGGGCCAAACTCTTCAACATGACAACTTCAAATACCTGATGATGATTCTCATACATTTTTCCCCTCCCACCTCCAAGCTCCTTCAAGTCTTCTCTTTTCCAGGCTAAACATCTTCAATTCCTTCAACTCATCTTTACAGGACATAGACTTAGGGCCCTTCATAATTCTGGTGGTCCTCCTACGAACCCTCTCCAGCTTAAATTCAGCATCCCAAAACTAAATACAATACTCCAGACTGAGACTAAGATAAAACATGGAGTACACTGAATCATCTCTTAATTGCTGGAAATCATGGTTCTCTAAATGGAGGTCAACCATGCATTAGGTCTTTTGTCCACATCATCTGCTGACAAATGCTGAGTTTTCAGCCTAGTAAAACCCTGGGTTTTTTTGTTTTTATTTGTTTGTTTTCCGACAAATTCTGCCTAACCGTGTACCAGTGACACTGGGTTTTTTTAACCCAAGTATGATTTCACACTTTTTCCAAATGAATTTCATGTTATTGGTATTGAAGTTAGTGCTCTCCTCTTTCAAAATTTGTTTTGGATCCTGATTTATCCTACAAGATCTAGCTCAAATCCTGTCATCTCTGTGAAGCCTTCCCCAATTACTCTAGCCTATACAATTCACAACTCAAGAGTGGAAGGGATTTCAGAGGCCATTTAGTCTGAACCTGAGCAAAAAACCTCTCTACAACACACCAGACATTTACCCTCTCCGAACCCCTATGGCATGCACTTGTTCTCTAATTATTTCACTTTCAGTTCAAGGTCTCTGGCTAAACTCTAAGCTCAAAGAAAAAAGGAACTACATATTATTATGCTTCCTTCAGATCCCTCCAAATACCCAGAACATTTCTTTGTTCAATAGTTACTGATATAATGAAGTATCCCCTATGAGTCTGTCACTAAAATTTTACTATTACTAATTAATTTCTTTGGGTTATAGAATAAAGATTTATATCTATAAATATAGATTTAATGACCTCAGAGGTCATTTTTGGAAACAGAGGCTCAATGAAGTAAAATTACTTTTCCCTAAGGTCACACAATAAATAGTAGGCTCAAAATCTGAACCCAAGTCCTTTGACGCTACATCCTGTGCTCACTCTACTATACCACGTTGCTTCTTGATGACTTTTTGATCTTTAAGAAAATTTTAATAAATTTATCTGTGTACAAATTTATCTAATCTAAATTTACCTAATAAATCCTAGAAGGGGTAACCTCTGTCAATTACTGTAATTTTGTTAATTAGATTCTTTCCTATTACGACAGATATGAGCAAAGATCTTCTGGAATGGGGCACTTCATGATCTTTTACCACCTTGTGCATTATCAGTATTCGGATGCAAACTCAACTGTATAATGACAATGTTTTGTTGGGTTACAGATCTAATAACATGGACAGAGACGTCAGGTCAGGGACATTTGCCTATCTTCTTTCTTTCTGGGATTTAAATGGAAGTGTGGACATATTCAAATACTACCAAAGTATTCATTCACTAACTATATAAGAGCTCTAGTTTTGGAATCAAGCAGCTTGATGAAAGATGGAGTGGCCAGACTGGCAGATTCATGCATTCTCTATGTACATCTGCACACATCTATATATAATCACACAAACAACATGGGCACATGAAAGTCAGTGGTGTGGGAAGCTAGCCCTCACACCCTATCTGAGTGCTGAAGCCTAGGACCAGGTAGCCCAGAGGATAGAATGCTGGGCCTGAAGTCAGCAGGACCCACTTTCCTGAGTTCAAATCTGGCCTCAGATACCTATTAGCTATGTGACCCTAGGCAAGCCATTTCACCCTGTTTGCCTCAATTTCCTCACCTGCAAAATGAGCTGGAGAAGGAAATGGCAAACCACTACACTATCTTTGCTAAGAAAACCCCAAATAGAGTCACAAAGAGTAGGATCCTCAACAGAAAAATGGCTGAACAACCCCAAAAAGTCTAGGGTCAGTTTTGGAAGGTCTCAGAACTTTTGGTGTAGACAGTCCTGTGGAACCTCTTTAGAATTAACAATAGATGCATGGTGTTAGTGATAGCTCACAACTCTGAATTTAGGCCTTAATCAAAACCGTTTTGAAATCAACAAACTGGGCTAACATGTAAGAAAATGAATAAATCTAGGTTCATTAAACTAATGCATTTTTTGAAAAACAAAGAATGACAGAACATTTCCTTTTGGTTGCAGACACCAGCAAATGTGTTAGGCTGCTATTTAGAATGTGTCTTGGAATTGAAACATTTCCAAATCATCAATAATTAAAGTGATGAGAATCCATCATCTCACTGACACTTCAGCAAGAAAAGATGCCCTATTTTAAACGTGCTCACACATATTCTTGTCAATCACAAGCTGTCACAGCAAATTATTTCATTTTGTAGATCACATGGCATTTAGCAGAAAATCTCTAGGTTTAAATTTAGATCTCAGGTACATTATCGAGAAATCTTTTCATAGATTCCCACCCTCCCCCCTGTAACTGCATCTTCACAATACAAAAGATGTAAAATCTTATTCATCGTATTCAGTTTCATTTCTGCTTAACAAAACTCATGACTGATATGAATCACTATAAATTATAACCTTGAATGCAAAATAGCAGAGGGGGCTATAAGAAATAGTACAAATGCAAAGCTCAGTATCTTAATAACAATCCCTCTTCCATACAGTGAAAATTTAGGTCAAGATCGTGAGCATGATGTTGGGCCCAATCAATTTCTTCCTTGACCTTTTCCTAAAAACTTTAATCTCTTGGAAGACAGGAGCCAATTCTTATGCTTTTAGGCCTAGATTTCTCCCAGTCCTACTCACAATACTAAAACTTATGGTGGAAAAAAGCAGGCAAGCCTTATTAAGGGTCAGGCCATCTAATCCAGCTCCCTTGTTTGAAAGGCAAAGAAATGGGGCCCAAACCTGTGAAAGGATCTGACCAAAATGTAACTAGCAATGGAAGGTGCTACAGCTAAGATTTAAATCCAAGATCTTTGATTCCAAATCCATTATTTTTTTTCCAAATCCTACTTCAGATATCACTTGTTGTGTGACCCTGGGTAAGTGACTTAGATTTATTTCTTAGATTTATTTCTCATCCAGAATAGGAACAAAATACTTGTACCACCTGTCTCCCAAGATTCACTATTTACAATTACTCTGCTAAACAACTGACAATGCCTGAGAGGTAGGTGCTAAAATTATTTCCATTTTACAGACAAGAAAGCTGAGGCAAACAACAGGTAAGTGATTTGCCCAGGATCACGCAGTTAGTAAATATTGGAGGCCATATTTAAACTTGTCTTACTGACTCCAGTGCTCTACCCAGTATAACACCTAGCTATCATGTGGGAATCAGCCAACAACAAGGAGCATTTTGTAAACCTTATAAGGCTTTGTAAACAGCAGCTATTTTATTAATGAATAGATTTCTATTGCTCCTCAGGCATTTGATCTGAAGAACTTTACTAAGTAAACATGTTCCTTGAGGAAGTAAAAAAATGGAAAATATGAATAAAGACATAAACTGTGGGATATAAACCTGAAAACTTCCTAAATGGTGTCTCTCTACAATTTCAACAAAGCAATTAAATTATGCCATCTGTAAAGTTGCTTCTGCAAGAATATTGGAAAGAAAAAATACACAATATCAAAATGTAAAAAGAGATGCCTATCTTCTGAACAAGAATTAAACCAATTAAACTAACATCCTGCGAAGGGATGAGATATATAAAAATTTAAAACCATAGGCTCTGCTTTCAAGAAGCTTGCAACCTAACGGAGGGAGGTTTGGGGGAAGGCTTCCTGGAGGGGAGCTGACATCTGAATTGGGCTTTGGAGGGGATTTTAACAGACAAAGTTGAAAAGGGAGGAAGTCTATTTCTAAACATGGTGGTGGACATGACTGAAGGCATAAAAGTAAAATCAGGGCCAGAGAGTTCTAGACTGGTGGAACATAGAAACATTGAGGAGGACTGAGATAAGCCTGTACAGAAATGGCTACTTCTAAAATGTTTATTTAGTCCATCCTAAAAATGTGACCATGGCCCTATAATTGAATTTCTATCTCTAATCTTTTATGTCAGCTTTGACCCTGACATTGATCCTAATAAGACCTTTTGGTTAGGGGGATTTTTTCAGGTATACAATAAACAGATTACATACTCTGAGCCCCTGGCCATCTGTGAAGATCTTGCAGAGAGCGGGGAGAGGAGGCAACAACTTAGGAATTAAAATGACCTCCAGCATAGGATATTTTCTCTATTAGGATTTTATGTGCAATTCATTCGCATTCTCCAATAATTCACTTTTGCCTTTCTCATTCCAAGAATGAAAAAAAATTTTTTTCCACAAAAATCCAATGGTTAGAATAAATATTGCCACTTATTTTGCCTTCCCAAGCAACAAGCAGTAATGAGCTTTCTTCTGAGGGCCCACATGATTATGTAATCTTTCATTATTCTTTGTGTTCACAGTTTATTTCTTTTTATCTCAATAAGATTGTTGCCTCCTTGAAGTATCCCCACACAGTGCAGAGTACAATTGGCATAAAGGCCTAATTCTAGGCACTTAGTACAGCCTCAACAAATATCTACTGAAAGGAATTAGATGCTAAAGTCTCCAGTGGACTAAATGTTAAAAATCAGTGCATCGCCACCTTGAACAGTCTCTTTTGAGAGAGTTGGTATTATAGATTCATGCACAGGCAGGAAAGCTGCATCGAAGACACCCAGTCTTTGCCAGCTGTTTTAAGGCAAACTTCAGGATGCTCATTTCTCCAACTTCTAAAAAAGCCTCCTTGCTCAGAATTTCCCCCAGAACTTCATGATATTTGCACATGTACATTGACTTGTCCACAACCCATGCTTAGAAAGGCAGTCTGATTTTGATGAGTAAGATGGTACACATTTAGAAAAGTCTTTTGAGATTCACTAAATGACCACATTTTGATTTTCTCAAGAGTTTAACTCAGCACGAGTGATTTTTTTTTTAAAACTGTGACACTTATCTTCGTAAAAGTCTTCTTAATGGACATGTGATGCGCTTCTGTGTCCAAGCTCACCTACTATTTCTTTTCTCCAAAGACGAGGCACATCTGCCACCTGCTCTAGTCTGTGTCCCAGCAACAACTGTCGAGCAGCATAAAGATTGATTATCAGTCAAAAACCATTGCACAACACCAGATTTTGGTAGGTTAAGCTTGCTGATCCAGCAAGAGATGGTGTGAAATTTTCAGGAATGTGTGCCAACATTTTGGTGCTAAAAGAACAGCAGTGCATTTCACAGTGAAACACAGCCAAAGACATGCAGACAAAGCAGAGAAGTTTTTTTTTGTTGTTCTCGTTCTGGACTTGATTTTAAAAGGCAAAAAGAATTAAAATAAAGAGAAATTATTTCATAAAATTGAAAATCATCCTCAATGCCTAGTCATGTGCATAATAATGCTATTTGAAGCAAAAATGTCCAGGAGATTTTCTTTAAAACTCTAGCTACGAACAATTTTAAATATATCTATTCCAACACACCATCCATATATAAAAGGCAAGAATGCCTTATTAATCAAAGTAATTTAAGAACTTAATGAAGCAGTACAGGAATACTTAAATCAAATTAAGGTCATTATAAAATAAAGCCCAAGTGTTTTTACACTTGCAGATAGCGCAAAGAATGAGTAAACAAAGGTACCTATATTTTAAACTTCAAGGAATATATGATGAAATACAGTTCTATATTGCCTTGCCAGTAATTCTTGTCGAATATCATAGCAACAAGTTTCTTCTCCAAGGTCAAATTGTCTTGAATTTTTTGTCAGGTTCAAGAAAATTATTTGTTATATAATCAAGGATAGAACCACACCATTTGCTCTATAACGAGCTCCAAGATTATTTTTTTCTGAACTTAAGTAATTTGCTACCCAGAGTTGACTTTTGCTCACTAGCTTTACAAAAGTGGAAGAAACTGCTTCTCTTCTTTTGAAAAGTTTTGAGATGAGTACAGCTGTTAAATATTCTTAATTCTGATAGGAAAGTTTCTATGACATTTAAACCAGGTTGTTTTATAGAGAATTTTGATAGCAGACTGTGTGTTCAAAATACTTTAAGGGATTAAATACACAGGGTGATTTTTTTATTATTGTTATTTTTTAACATAAGCTAGATTCTTTCTTACTGAACAGTTAGAAATTTGCATATTTAATTCCAAAAGCCAAAATATCAGAAATAATAAGTGTTCATTTTTTAAAATTCTATCCACTGAATTCACTGAAAATATAAAGTCAAAAGTAAAGTCAAATTCCATATTTACATTAGGGAACATTCCATTAGGAGACAATGTGCACATATCAATTGTAGGAGTGTCTCAGGCTACATCTCATAATTATGTTAATATTCTTTGAACAAAGGTTGACTGCATAAATGAATAAATGAAACTTGAAACTTTGAACTATTCTTTTTTTCCCCCCAAAGAATAAGTCTAATGAATTGTGTCTGTTGGGTGTCACTGAAACTAAACAGTAAATTCAATAATCTCTGATTCAATTTATTATATTTTCACCATTTAACCTCCTGCAGGCTCCCTAATGTCTATTCAGATCTATATTAAATTAAGCACCAATGCTAATGAAGGGCAATAAACGTGGCTGTCAGTAGATTTTTCTTTCATTAAGCACATTATCCTCTTACTGAGCTGTAAATGAGTAAACATTAGTTTTGTTAAACCATGCAAAAAAGACAAGATGAAAATCATTTTTAATTGCACCCCTTAAGCGATTTACTGGGTTTCTGGGTTGTTTTTACCTTTAATTTTTTTTTTTGACTGGATCTAAAAAAGGTTCTCCAGTTGAAACAGAAACGTCGACATGGTGGGATCTGTCTGCAGGTTCTAGTGTGCCTCCGCACTGTCTGCCAAGAATGCTCATCAGCAGCCATGTTCCGTTGCAGCTTTGGAGCACCCTCCTCCAGCAGCTAAAAAGAGAAGCAGAGGTAAGGAAACATGATTAGAATATGAGAAATCGAGCCATCTCTAACAGACAAAAAGCTCAAGGCTCAAAAAAGAAGCCAACTCTTACATTAAGAAATTCACATTAAATAACTGAAACAATGAGCTTTGTCCAAAATGCACAGCTATTTTCTAGTGTGGTTATTTGCAAGTGGGACAGTGATCACTGCATCAGGGGAATTTTTTAAATGATCATCTAATTTTATTACTAAAACATTTTGTATATTTCATAACATAATATCTATAGGATATTAAAATATGACGCATGTTTTAAATTAAATGGGTTACTTAAGCTGAGAAAAAGGAGAGAATACTTAATGAAAAGTATATGTATAGTTACATATATACAGATGTTAGAAGAAATAATTTTACTACAGTAAATTTAATTATTTTCATTTTTTGGATATCATAGACTGTGTGGAGAGAATAAAGCACAAGGAATTCTGGAAGAGCAAATGCCAGGGTAATAGTAGGTATCACAACTTTGGCAAAGTTACTCCAAGATCGTTCTTGTAAATTGCTACCCTAATCACCCATGGGGGATATCTGAGTGCATTTTAGATGCATTCTAAACCGACTGCAACTTTAGAGACAAGAAATCTATACCTCTGAAGAAAAGTATATAAAGGTGTATGTTAATGAAAACAAATTTTAAAATTTCATGTCTACTATCTTTAGTTTTATAGAAACAAGACTAAAGACTTTTGACAATATATTTAACTGGCATTTGCTGTTTTTCTATGAATAAGCCTGTCAGAAAACTATCAAATTCTGTATAGCTGTTGTTTTAAGATATGTAACTTGAATGTAATATGCAACACACTACATAATATACATATACAAAAAATCTTGTAAACATATATCCATAGTGCTAAGTTTTTAAAAAAAAAACTTTTTCATTCTTATGACTTACAATTATTTAATGGTAAGTTTAAACATTTTTAAACAAACAGAAACAAAAATTTGACCATAAATCAAGTGGATTATAACTAAATTGCTTATACTACAGCTATTTATACTAGTTTTCATGTTAGATTATTTTGGGATGGAGTAAAGACTGCATTAAGTATTTTAACCTGAGATAAACCAATTTTGATACTTTCCGAGCAAAAACTATATTCTGGAAAAAAAAACCCAGGCCAAGATACCAATTTTTAACAGTTAATTAAGATAAATATTTTTCTCCCTGAAACATAAATATTATAATCAAAAGTATAATTGTCAACCAAATTAATCTTTGATCATGCTTCTATTTTAGAACAAAAACTCCAAATCAATTAAAATTGGAATGTACTTAAATATTCAAAATCCTAAAAATAATGGGGCAATTATTATTAAGATCAATCTCTTTATTTCATTTTTTTAACAAAGTTTCTTGTTTACAAAAAAGTTCATTTCATGAATTCTGATGTTAGTCTGTGATCATCATCTGTATGAAATCATATGCCATAGACCAAGGTGATTTTTGCAATGAGTTCATTTCAACTAAAATTGCCAAAATATTGATTATATTAAAAAATAATTTTACCTGTAAATTTTCAATTCAAGCCAAGTCCATAAGATCACTTTTTTATGGTACAATTGTCTTCATGCCTTAAATGCACTTTTAAAGCTTCCAAAACCTCCCCATTGACATCTATTTCATGAATTTTTTTTAACAAAAAGTCACTGCTAACTTATCATTTGGATATTTTACAGGCTACAGATTGGAGATGGGCTGTATCTTTCTATTCTAAGTAGTCAATGGAATGATTACAAATTCTCAAAGAGAAAAGAACTTCAACCACTGTAGTTAACAAGAGCTTTGATTACCTCAGCTGACCCCGTGGAACACTGACAGGTCTGCTTCTCTTGGAGGAAGTTATAAGACAGGAATTGTTTGTACTATTTGATTTGTGGATACAGGGGTCTGATATTTCATCATGGCTATGATCTGATTTTGTTTGATGTGTGGAACAATCTCGAAGCCCTGACCCTCTTGATACTGTTGCCGATGGCAGACAGATGTTGAGGCCAAACTGAGACTGGCTGCCTAGAGTTTTGCTTTCTTTTGTTATTTGCTCATGGCTGAGAAGATATATATTATCTGAAATAATAAATATGTGGAAAATTAAATAAAATTATTTCTATTTATTGAAATTGTCATTGCTAACTCTATACTAGGTATTTATTTCAAAGTTACAAAATTCTGAAATCAACTCGAATACTCTTCGTATTAAGTTATTCTACAAGAGTAAATTAAGGAAGACATTTCTCTGCAGTTAGAATAACAGGAAATAAAGACTTCTCTAGTTTTCTTAATAATCAATACAGAACTTACTATCTATATATCTACAGTAAGTATATCTTAGTATCTATAACTACTGCATGGTGGGGGAAGAAATGTAAAGACAAGGTCCCTGCCAAAAGCAATTTATAATTTAGGAAGGTGATATTAATACTTCTAAAGGACTAAGAGAAAAATTAAAACCTGGGCCTAAGAGGCTACAGTGACTTCATTCAAATAAATTCACTTTAACCCCTGGAGAGCATGGGAAAAGAGTAAAAGGGTAGGGGGGAGTAACATTATAGAAAGAAGAACCGAAAAGACTGAGGAGGTAACTGAGCACTGGGGGATCTGAGTAGGAAGCTATTGGTCTGAGGGCATAGGCCTTCTAACTGAGAAAATACCAGGCCACAGCTGATGGTACATCTTCCCAAAGGAATGAAGGGGTCATATCCACATGGGGAGATTACTTCAAGATTATAAAAGGGCAAATACTGTTCCCAAAAGGGAACAGAATGAAGTCTACAAACTTTGAGCCAGAAAGTGTAATTTTAATTACTGGAAAATTTTTTAAAGTAAAGAACAGATCGTTAAAATGATAGCTAGCAAACATTTGGAAAATGAAGCAATAATTACAAGAAAGTAGCATGATTTCAACAAGAATAGGCCGTGCCAGACTAACCTTATTTCCTTATCTGACAGCATTACTAAAACTAGTATATCAGAGGAATGCTACAGCTTTAGTCTACCTTGATGGTTGTGAAACATGGGGAAAAGTTTCTCGTCCTAATTTTGTTAGGAAGACAGGGAGGTGTGGGCTAGACTATAATATGATAAAAAAAATTAGTTGAGTATCCAGACTCAAGAAGCATTCCTTAACGGCTCATTATGAATGTGAAAGGTAGTTCTCTAATGAAGTGCTCCAGGAATCAGTGCTTGGCCCCAAGCTATTTAACATCACTATCAATGATTTGGATAAAGAAATGGATGGTTTATTCATAAAATCTATAAATGATTATACAATGGCAGCTAGGTGATGAAGTGGATAGACTGCTGGAACTGGAGGCGGGAAGTTCAAGTCTCACCTAAGACACTGACTAGCTGTGTGACCCTGGGCAAGTCACTTAACCTTATTTGCCTCAATTTAATAACAGGATCTACTTCTGAGAACTGTCGTGAAGATTAAATGAAATAATATTTGTAAAGTAATTAGCACATGGTAAGCTTGTAAATTACTTACATGGTAAGCACCATATAAATACTAATATTATTATTATAAGATACAAAGTTGCAAGCAATAGCTAATATATAGAATTGATGGAGTTGAGATCCAAAAAGATTTTGGCAGTTAGAGGGATGAATGGAATCTAAGAATATAAAATTCAATAGAGTTTATTATTACAATTTTGTAGTTGAAGAAACTGAGGCAGAGTGGTTAAGTGATTTGCCCAGGGTCACATATTAAGTGTCTGAGGTTGGATTTGAACTCAATTTTTCTGACTTAACGTCCACTGCTCTACTTACTGTGCCATCTGAATTTTTTCTGTTCTAACCAGAAATTCTGAGGGTCTTCCCCTCCCAGACTGATTCTCTTGGGAAGTCAAACTAGGACATCTTTTGCTGCAATTTTACCTAGACTTTCATTACTGAATGAGTGTTGCCTCAGACAAACTGAGACCTGGGAAAGACCTTAGCTTAAGAAGACCAAGGTTCCCCACTGCATCTGGGGCCATCACCAGTCTTCCAGATCTATGTCTTGCACTGGACCCAGATGGCTCTGGAGGAGAAAGTGAGGCTGGTGACTCTGCACAGCCCTGCCTCACTTAAATCCAATTCACTTGCAAATCAAGACACTGCTCTCCTGATGTCTGATCTTCTTCTAGAATGAAGGAGAAACAACAAGTACAAATTGTGTCATCTAGTTGCTGCTTAAGGCATCTAAATTAGAGAAGGTAATTTAGCTGAGACTCTAAATTACAGACAAGTTGGTGATTTGTGCTAGAGAAGGGAGTTTCCACTAATAAGAAGACAAACTAGACATATCAGTGTAGGTATAGGTATAGATGTAATGGAGAGATATAGAGATAAAAGTAGACAGTCTGTGATCAAACTGATCCAGCTATCCCCTCCACTGATGTAGCTGCCACTCATTCTGTGAATCCTATCTGATTCTCATCCAAGTTCCCTAGTAATTTTTGCCACAAGGAGTCTATCCATCAGGTTACAACTTCATCTTGCCTGGATATCAATGAAGTTCACAAGATGTTCATTGGCGGCATCGTTCTTTATCCAGGCATGGATTTCTCTGGTGATACTTTATATAAAAGTTCTTCCATATAGTCCCTCATTCATGATGTGTTGAAAGCTGTTCTTGCCCACCATGTGTATCTCACCAACTTTTGAGGAATCTTTTATTTTATTTCCTCAGAGCAATAGATTTCCATGATACCCAGCCCTACAACATCAGCAGAAAAGGACTGATATTAAAAAGACGATCCTTTGTTTTAGGAAGAGCTAATTTCCCTGTTGTTATTCTTCTGTTCAACTCCTGGCCCAGCTCACTGTCCATTTGCAGTCTAAGACACATGTCCTTTGGGACAAGCTTTACAATCATCCATCCAATTGCAAATCATTGGTAGTCTTCAACTACCTGTTGCTGTTACTGGTTTTTTCTCCAGATGGATAATTCACTCATTTAGGAATCTCTGCCATGTTGGGTTTTTATGAAAACCATGCCATGCCATTAAAAAACAGGAACATTGAGAAGTTATCACCATATATTGGGAATCTGTCTTTGACACACTGCCTTTGGACTTTATCGTGGACAACCCCCAAAACAATGACAAACACCTTAAGCAAGGAAATTTCTCCTTACTTTGTGCCCTGCTTGATAAAAATAATCAGAGGGTCATTGAACAGAGTTGTTTCCGTTGTTGATATCTTTCAAGGTATCTTGTGTGATTTTGACATATGCACTGGAGACATAGGAATAGATTTGGAGCTAGAAGGGAGCTGAGAGTCATTAACTTTCCCTTTTAACAGATGGGGAGGTTAAATGACTAGTCCAGGATCTTACAAGTAGGAAGTATCTGGGGCGGGATTTAAATGCAGGTCATCCTGATTTCAAATCCAGCACTCTAACCAGTATGTAACCTAGCTGCCACATCTTGGGGTAGCATTTCACTCTAACAAATACCTTTTTTAAATCATCAAAAAAACAATAAGGACAGTAGGTTCTTGTATTCTCTGCACAATTATGTGACAGTGAAGCTATATTCTATAGCAGGCACTGTGCAACAGTCTTATCGATTTTATTCTGATATCATTATCAAGGATATGTTTAATTAGGGTGTTCATAAAAATTTTATATAGATGGGAAAGTAGACATGGGCTGGTAATAATTTATATTCTCTGTCATTTCTGGGGGGGGAGGGTAATAATGACTGATATTTTTTCCCTACACCTTAGGTATCCTAGCTTTGGGAACTGATCCTTTCATCACTCCAAAACTCTGTTGCTTGAAGCACAAGACAGATTTTGATCAAATTGAGCCAATTTTCCCATTTTTGTTACTTTCTTCAGTGCCATTTACATCACGGCTACCAGCAAAAGCTGTAACGTCAGACTCCAGAGGTGGTGACTCCATCACTCTTGATGATGAAAAGAGTTTGTCATGAAAAAAATGTTTGCAGCTTCTTTCATCTTTCTCCCCTTTGTTGCTCTCCATTCAGTTTTCCTCTTTAATGCCTTTGAGATCACTTGGCTTAGGGGATCCCTCTCTCCCTCAGTGAGTTTCTTTTATGAAATTTTTTTCCCTTTTCACTGCTTCTCACTGTTTCAGGAGGCAATACTGCTCATAATTTTGCAACAAACTTTGCAGAATCTTAAAAATGAGTTAATACAGAGTGTTCCAAAATTCTTAGTATAGTTAATGTCTTAAATGGCACTCAAACTTTTCAGACAGCTCTTATACTAAATGAGCTCAGCCCTTGACTGTCATATCTCTCTACTTTTCTCAAAGGAGATTGTGTTTACTGAGGTATTTTCTAGGTTCTTTTGTCTCATTATAACAAATTATTTCCATCAATCAAAATTCTAGATGAAATCACTAAACTTGTGTCAATGTCCTTTCCCAAACTATTTCCCAATTTTGGGTGTTGATGACATATATGTTTGGTTGAAGTAATTTTCTCTGTCATCTTTTTTTCATTTTCATTCTTTCTTCTGGTTTTGTATTCATTTTAACCTTTGTTCTAACAAATGAGTATTCTATCTAAACATAGGTGTATGCGTGCGTGTGTGTGTGTGTGTTCATCCTTCATTGCCGAAGAAGACCATGCCATCAGAGAAATAATGATATGACTTGCACTTGACTTTGTTTTGAGTGAGTGAGGGCTGTGCAGATCACCAGCCTTACTTCTCCTCCAGTGCCATCTGAATCCTGTGACCAAATATTCATCATGATGACTGGAGATGACCCAGGATGAGGCAATTGGGGTTAAGTGACTTGCCCAAGGTCACACAGCTAGTGAGTGTCAAGTATCTAAGTTGAGATTTGAACACAGATCCCCCTGACTCCTGCACTGGTGCTCTATCCACTGCACCATCTAGCTGCCCAACCAGACATAGATAGCTGATTCAGGAATAACTTACGTATGGTACCAAGTTATTTCATGGTAGTTGACATACAGTTTCTTATTCTTTTTGGTAATAATACTTGGATTTCACCACATGTAGCACCTCCTGATTCTTTACTCAAAGAAAATATTCATAATGTATAAATATACATATGTGTATATATACACGTGTGTACACATTTACATGCATACAAAATTCTATATACTTCTACTTCACTTACTCCTTGTTCCTAATTCATTGTTTTCAAGCATATTTTTGCCAACCTCCATCATTCTCTCTTTTGCCCTAAAGTCTCTAAGTATCAAAATATATGCTGATTTAATAGATATTAATAAACTCTTTCCAGAATCAATTAATCTCTCTCTCTCTGTCTCTCTCTCTCTTTCTTTCTCTCTGTCTCTGTCTCTGTCTCTCTTTCTCTCTCTCTCTCTCTCTCTCTCTCTCTCTCTCTCTCTCTCTCTCTCTCTCTCTCCCCCCCCCCCTCTGTAAATGATGCTCATTCATCAGTTCCACCTATTTTCATGGTATTCTGTGTTTTGAAACCACAGGTCATCAGTGGGAGAATACTGACTTCCAAAGACAAGCTTTTGTAGCGGTGAGCCGCTTGGGATCATCCAAGCATCACAGTTTACCGATGGTGGTCCAGGGCAATATCCTCCTCACATTCAATGCTGGCTCATTGCAATCTATAGCACTCCCATGAAATAAAAGTATGAACGGACCTCAGTCTTGTGGGGCCTCCTTCTGCCTTACTACTGACGGCGGCATGGTAGAAGAAGAGGGCAGAGGGTGCCGAAAATCACAGAAGTCTTAGGCCATCTACAAACGTAAAGCTAAGTATTGTTATCCTTATCAGTGGTATCAAATTCAAATAGAAACAAGGCCACTAACAAGGAGAAAAGGACTGCGTAGTGACATGTTTAAATGCGATGTTATCTCTTTTATTGGATTTTTATTGATTCTGTCACTGCTTAACTGACCCCCCTGCTGAAGAAAATGTCCCACCAGACAATGTTCTTTTTATATGAAGTCCAAGAAGTGTGACTTGATCTCAGTCAATCGCAAGATGTTTCCTATGAGCATTAGCTGCCATTTATCCAACGTTCCAAAGTCCTACATATCGACCCCTTTAAATTGACTTGTTAACATGCTGTAATGAATTTGTAGAAAATGTTTTTTAGTATCTGTTTTATTCTGTTGATTGATTAGCTTGTTCTTACCCTCGTCCCCTGGTTAAACGCTTGCTGTCCTCAGTAGATTAACTGGAGTACTTTTGGCCAAGTCTAATTACCAAGTCCTGCGGAGCTCTTCAGTGACTTAGGGAGGTTGGAGCAGGGTCCTTTTCCAGGGCCTAACCTAGTGCTTTATATTAAAAAGTTCCGTTAAAAGTCTGTGTGGCACAGTTCACAAACAATATGTAAATGAACAGTCTTGAATATTTTTGGATATGGGGTTATACAATTTAACAAAGAGATATAATTTTAAAACATTCTTATAAGTTCCTGCCTCTTTTGATACTTACAAAAGGTCTGCTTCATCCTAAAAACAATGAGGAAAAGAAATGGAATAGAAAATCAAGTTTCTCATCCCAGAAGGGTAGCCTTGTCCTCTAGAAGTTCCAGAACACGTAATGTTTTCCCCATGGGGATTAGGAACTTGAGGTGAACTGGTAATCAGTTTTGTCACTTGGTCCTCAGTTGTTTTTTATACAGATGTGCACTGGCAACAAAGCCTCTTCTGACAATCCTGAAAAAAGATTTGTCACACTCTGTAAAAAGCCAACTTTGCCAGAGGCTTATCTCAGAAACATCACATTTTAAGAATATTTTGTCAAGAAACGGAAGCAGGATATGAAGCGCTCTTCTACCATACAGAAGTTTATTGGCTTTCAACTGGACAACACCTGAGGCACTGTCTGAACCAAAAGCAAAAGTTTCACTTTTCTGAAGGAAAAATGAAACCCACTTTTGGAACATTGTGAAAGAAAGGGTTTTACTCATGGGTTGGTTTGACTGACAGATGTTTTTAACAATATGAATGAAGCAAATCTTTCAATTCAAGGTCCTGAAGTCACTATTATAGATGCTCCTAAAAAAGGTTCTAAATTTTCTTGGCTAAGCTGATGGTACAGAAGAAGAGAGTAGGGACTGACATCTTTTTAAACTTTCAAACGCTGGGGGAAGAGCTTTATCAAGATGGAGTTGAGATATACAATTGTTCTGTCAGCTTCCTTAAAAAGAAAAGAAATCTGAATAGTCAGAAGTATTTCATAATTATTGCTAATTTAATGGGATTAAAGTTGAACCAAGGATTTCTAATTCTTTTTTTCTGGTATAAATGGTATGTATCTAAGATGTCCATATAGTCAAAGATGAACTCAGTGATCTCAGGACAAAAAATCTCAGTACAACTGGAGTTAAACTAAAGCATTTTGGAGAACTCTGGTATTTCTTGAGGGAAGCCTATCCACACCAAGCGATAGAAGCTTTAATTCCATTTTGCAACAATATGTATTTGCTCCTAATAAGCTCAAAGTTCCTAATAAATTCAAACTCAGCCTATTATTTGAGACCTTTCATCAGCCAATCACACAAAACCTCAACTCATTATCTCTTAAACAAAAATCCTTCTCCTCCAGCCAAACTTGACATTTATTGCTGCTCACAATGGGCAGTTCTTGTGTCTAGGACTTCATTCACGATATTCCCTTATTATCAATCAATCAACATTTATTAAATGCCAAATACATACCAGGCACTGTGCTAAACTCTAGAATATTTTCCCCTGCTTCTTCACCAGTTCATAACCATTACTTTCTGTAAGGCAGGTATAAGCATGCATATGTACACACACACACACATATATATACACTTATATTTAAACATATATTCTTTTATATATACACATATATACATATATATTCTATAGGTAATATAAAGGCCTCCAGGAGGACTTTCCTTATTAAACTCTTCTGATTATTGTCTTTTATATCTATATCTATATACATAGATACGTGTGTACGTGAGTATGTGCATGTACATATACATCTCTACTATGTACATTCCAATGAGACCTAGAAAACCATTGCCTCAGCAGAACTAAAGAGGAGTGCTGAAGAGAGAGAAATGGAAATGTACAAGTTGGGTGTAAAACAGACTGCAACATATCATTTCTAAGATCAAGTATAAAGGACATCATCAAAGAACTGTAGGAGATAATGGGAGGATGGGCAAGAGACTCCCTTGATACATTTGCACATTGGGAGGAAGGAAGGAAGGAAGGCCTCTAGCATGTAGGATGGACCCTGTATGCAGAACTCTCAGGAATACCTGAAAGAGTCTGACAAGATAGGGAAGTATGGTTAGGTTGTGATCTGTGTCACCATCAGAAACCCCTGGATTGATGAGATCACAGATTCACTTGAGGATTTGGGTACATTTGCCATTGCGGTAGCAGACAGCATCAGTTATATGCCAATTAATTCAGTCATTTTGTCTGGCTGAGCCACGAAGCTCTCTCAGTTCTCAGGTTGAGCCAAGGAACATTACACAAATGAACCAAATCATCTGTTTAATAGTCAAAGGACACATGCAGGAACATGACATTTCTACTGAAGCAGTTTCCTTCTAGAACTCCCAACTTTCAACCTGTGAGAGAACTGATGCCACAAGTCATTATACAGGAAAACAGGAAATCTGCATGCATGATTTGAGGATAATCACCTAGCAACCCAGGTGGGAATTTTCAGTGAGCGGTGCGACTCAGCAGGAACATACCAATTAATAGTAGCGTCAGGGAGTTATTGAATCAGAATCAAGTTAAAAGTTAGACCAATCAGAGCAAGGGAATCAAACACCGTACTACATGGGCTGTGTGAACAATCTCCAAAATACAACATGGATAAATCACAAAATGAGAACACAGACCGTTTTACTTTCATTTCTATCATCAGAGTCTAGCACAGTGTTTTGCACGCAGCAAGTGCTTAATAAATGCTTTATTCACTTATTCACTGAACTTATATGAGAGTTCAAAATTTTGAAAGTTCCACACTAATGACAGGTCCTCTGGACCAGTTGGTGGCACAATCGGCAACATAAATGTATTCAGTTTGCACTAGCTTATGGTACAAAGCATATCATTTTACATATGTTATTTGTCCTTGAAGAATATTATATACATATGCTTTATCTCCTCGACTTATTAGGAGGTCAGGATTTGTATCTTTTGTGGCCCTTATATAAGTTCATACGGTCTTCATCACCAAGTAGATATCCAATGATGACAATAATCTTATGGTCAATTTTTTTCCCTTATGTGCATGGGCAATGACAACATATAATCATAATCTGCAAAGGATAAAAGCCAAAAAAGCTAAACCCAGCAGTTATCTCTGTCTTCCACTAACAGTATAGGGAAAAATTCACTCCTACAATCAGAAAGAATACATTAAAATACTGAAATATAGAATTAAATAGAATAAGAATTCTGTCTAATTAATAATCAGTTTCCTTCTGAATTTTTAACAAATTGAATTAATTTCAACTAAGTTAAGCTTTGTGCTAATTTCTCAAAAGCAATTCTTGAGAAATCAGGAAAATTTTAGGCAAAATATATTTCAATATAAGCATAAAATAAGATGGGATTTTTTTGTATGTGTAACAAAGTAGTCCAATCAATTTTAGATTTTTTTTTAATGTCACAAATGTGTATTAGCCAACAAACCTATTAATAAGTGAGGATGCGGCTACTTTGGCAGACTATGGCTCAATAACAAATATGCAGGTCTAAGTTATCACAGAGTTTGGATGTGAATTCAACATCAGGATGATGACAGTTGCCAAGGATTTGTACTTGCTGTCGCTTAGTACCAGTGTTGCCTGTCAAACTGTCTCTTTTCCTTATACAGAAGCCATAGAATTTTTATGGATAGCAATTACTTACAATATACAAAGAAGTACATCAAACTTAACAACCACTCCTTAGCTCTTCGCTATTTGGTAGTCTCTTTGTTAGATCTAGTCATCCATTTTCACCTAAATTATTTATTTATACTCTATATTTGACAAGCACAGATTTCTTGCTTTATATTCCTATGGTGCTTATACCTTTCTGAAGAGATACCATGATTTATTTTAATATGATTATATTTTCAACTTATCTTTTATTTTATTACTGTTTTAATAGTAATTAAGCTTTGTGTTGGAATAAATACAACTAAGAGAATATATATTCAAAGGAATACAAATCCATCCATATAAATTGCATTCTGATAGCCTAAAATATCATCATGCTAAAGATAAAAAAAATTAACTATACAAATATCTAGTACAAGATTTTTTTAAAAAAATAATTATCTGGTACAAAGAAGGCACAAAGATTTATTAGTATTCGTGTATCCTCACTTTATTAAATGAAGTGAGAGAAATGACTTTTGGTAATAGATACATGTTTTGGATAAACCTTAAAGGATTTTGAAAGAAGAGAATTAAGCAAAGTAAAAGGTATTACATTAGCAGCTTGCATCATCCCAGCTGAACTCTAAGCATGCAATTTTGATTTGAGAGAGACTCAGTGGGAAGATCAAAAAAAGTCCCAGGATATTTATTTCTGACATCTGATTGCAGAACTCGGGGAAACTGATTTTTTACTTTATTGCTTAGCCATGTCTAGGGCAGCTAGTAGTTCAGCGGTTAGAGCTTGGAACCTGGAGTCAGAAGACTGGAGTTCAAATCTGGCCTCAACCTGACTTGTAAATCACTTAACCCTGCCTTGGTTCCTTCAACTATAAAAAGAGCTGGAGATGGAAATGGTGAACCACTCCAATACCTTTGCCAAAGTACTTCCCCCCTGAAAAAGGGTGAGGGGAGTCATAAAGAGTCGGACATGACTAAAATGACCGAATACCAACAGTAGCATGACAAGTGGTGATAGTATCAGTTCCCACTTCTGCCAGGTCAGTGAGGGAAGTATTTTCCCACATTATGGATAAGAAACTGAGACTCAAAAAGGTTGTGACTTTTCAATGATCACACACAATGGAAATATCAAATGGGGGACTCAAATTCAGATTTCCCAGTTCCAAATCCAGTGCTCTCTCTATATGCCCCACAGCTACTAAAAGGAGTCATCTACTTGTGAATGCCAATATCAAAAAGAATTCAAAAAAGAATTATTGGGTGAGCATCAATGGAGAGCTCCACAGAGGCAAACTGGGGCAGGAGGGTAATAGAGGCCAGTCAACAAAAAGGAAGTAATGGATGATGAGCTTGAGAAATAGATCGTAAACCTGGCATAAAAACATGATATGGTCCCAATGGGAAACTTCAACTCCCCTCAAACCTGCCGCAGTTCTTTCTTCTGAAAGTACAGCAATACCTTTTTAATGTTTTCCTTTCTATCCATTTCACTCTTCAAGAGGCAGGGGAAGCAACAAGGGAAAATGTGAATATGTAGATTGGATTCTGACCAACAAATTGGAATTCGTCAATAAATGACAGAATTTTTAGAAGCAGCAATGATGCTAACTTGGAAACCACAAAAGATAAGGAGGAATAACACTGGTACAGGCAGAAACAAGTCATAGATTTTTTTGGAAGCATATTTCAAAGAATAAAGCTTACAATAAACCTCATGCTATGCTATTTAAAATATCAGTAACTATGATAAAAGCATTGAGAGCATGCTGATCAATTTCCAGAATACAGAAAGATGAGAGGAATATTAATACGAAGATCTAAAATTATCTCAACAAATAATTAACTAAATCTAGCAAAAGTAAATTTAATAAAGATAAATACAAAATTCTACAATTGGGGTCAAAAAATCAATGGGATAAAGAATCACTTAACAATATGTGAAAAAAGCTGCATGTTCTCAAGGACTGCAAAGACAATATGAATCAACAATATGACATGATGCCTCTCTCCTAAAATAAAATCCAATGCAATAATACTAAGTACAATAAAAGATAGCACCCTTAAAGCGCTGGCCTCAAAGTCAGAAGATCTGGGTTCAAAACTTAACTCTGACACATACTGGCTAAGTTAGTGAAAAAAAAAAGTCATTGGTGAGAAAACCCAAAAAAGCCTGAAACACTAGGATAATAAGAGGATATGAAAGGGGGAAGGATGGTAAAAGGGAAGACAGATTAAGGAAAGCAGTGGTTAGAAGCAAAATAGACTTTTAAGGAAGGAAAGTGTAAAAAGAGAGAGGAAGAAACAGAATATAATGGGATGAAGGGAAATACACAGTTAATAGTTTTAACTGTGAATGTAAATGGGATGAACTCACCTATAAAACAGAAGCAGATAGCAGAATGGATTAAAAACCGGAATCCAACAAAATGCTATTTACAAGATAGACACTTGAAACAGAAAGACACACACAGTGTAAAAGAAAAGGGGGCTGAAGTAAAACAGGGAGGGATAGCAATCATGATGTCAGACAAAACAAAACAAAAATAGGTCTAATGAAAGATAATTTTGGAAACTACATTTTGCCAACATGTAACACAGGACAACAACGTAATATCAAAAGTGTTCATAGCAAGTTTCTCTGATAAAGACCTCATTTCTCAAATATATACAGAGTATAGAACTAAGTCAAATTTATAAAATAAGAGTCATACTCTAATTGATAGGCAGACCCCCATATAGAGGATTTAAAGGAGAACACTGAGAAGAGTTGCTTAGGATGAGAAAGTATGAACAGGTCATGATTCACACAACTGGAGAGAGGACTTATAGGCCCTCCAGAGCACTGATGAAAGAGCTATGCATTGGACCAGACACTATAGAAAATTGATTGGAATAAGCCCAGAAAGTTATCAGACTGTGCACACTCTTTTGACCCAGCTATAAAATTAACTGACACATCCTAAAGAAAGTAAAGAAAGAAGGAAAAGATCATTAGGCAGAAAAATATTTGCAGCAGGTCTTCATGGCAACCACAAATTGGAAACTAAAGGGGAATACATTCTATTTGGGAATGGCTAATGTCATAGTATTGTGCCACTAGAAATAAAGAAAGAGACCACTTCAAAGGGAACCAGGAAGATGTCTATGGACTTTGCAGAGCACATTTTATATGATGAAAACAGCATTATAAAGAAAAACTACTCTGGAAGACTTCAGCACTCTGATCCATAGAGTGATAAACCACAAATCTAAAAGAAGTTAGACAAAATATGCTATTTACCTCCTGGCAGAGAGAGGACAAACTGAAAATGCAGAACGAGACATTCATTTTCAGACATGGCTAATGTACAGGTTTGTTCTGTTGGACCATAAAACTATGTATTGAGGGCTTTATTTTTCAGGGATTTTTGTTGCTAATTTTAGAGGTGGGAAGGACAGATTAATTTTTAAAAGACTGTGAATGGAAACAAAAATAATATACTACAATACACATCATTGAGATCACAAATCATTTAAAGAATTAAAGTAGTATTGATTATCATTCTTATAATTACTTATTTTTAAAATTATGATTTAACTTGTTTGGGTCAAATTTTTCCCTTAAGAGTCATAAGAGACAAAAATGTAACAAATTAAACGCTACAAAGAAAGCAACATTTGAAAACTTTCCACAGTCTTATTGAGAGAGGTTACATCTTAGTATTTAATCACATGAACAGTATTCCCCCTCCAAACAGTCACTTCAATCATTGAATGAACAATTTCACAACTTAGGGCTGATGAAATACATCATGTACTAAAAAAAAATTGCCCCTTTTATATTTAACATTTAACTAAGTAGTCAAAAAAGATCCTTCAAATTACTCCTTCTTAGAATCATGTCTTGGTTCCACATGGTTTCTATGTCTGGCAGAAGTCATGTTTATGCTCCTTAACAGCAAGGATAATTTTATTATTCTCTGTTTCTCCAGTACCTGGGACAGTGCCTTGAATATGAGAAGATCTAAAAATATTTGGTGAATTCAATTAAACTGGCCAAATGAAACAAAACTTTTAATAGCTTACTTGAATTGTGAAACATATTTTCAAAAATCAATTTTGTAAGCAAGCACAACCATTAACCAATTAAAAACTGATTGACTCAATATACTGGGAGTTTGTACCATGTTTAAAAAGACAATTTATCAATAAAATTAAAGGAAGGAAGGTTGGAATAGACATCAACAAGCTAAGTCAACTCATGAGGTATACAAAGCAGCCCTGAGAAAATAGAGGTTTGACAAACTACTAGTTTCACTTGTGTCTGACTCTTCATGACCCTATTTGGATTTTTCATGGCAGAAATTGTGTAGTACTTTGCTACTTCCTTCTCCAGCTCAGTTTACAGATGAGGAAACTGAGGCAAACTGGGTGAAGTGACTTCTCCAGAGTCACACAGCTAGCAATTGTCAGAGACTGTATTTGAACTCAGGAAGATGAGAATTCTTAACTCCAGTCCCTACACTCTATCCACTGAACCATACAGCTGCCCCAAAACTACCAATACTAATCCCTTGTATGTTTCAGTAGACACTACTTGTTTCTAAACTGTCTTCTTCCCAGGTTCCCAGCCAGGACTTCATTTTTTGGATTCTTCTCCTTTCTCAGTGAATTGCAGAAGACTCCCATCATTTCTAGGGGCAAATACAGATTCTTCTGTCTGGCATTCATTGTTATTCATCCTTTGTTTTTTGAAGAGGACCAATGACATCATGAATGATAAAATAATGAAATAATAAAATGGTTTGGGTGATGCCTTTTTATTTACATGCAAATTGGATTTAAGGGAGGCAGAATCACTTGAAGTCATAGCCTCACTCTCTCTTTCATAGTTATCAGAGCCCAGTGGAGATAAAAGTCCAGAAGACTGGTGATGGCTCTGGAGGCAGTGGATAACCTTGGTATCTTCAATGTCTGACCAATCTCTGAGCGCTCCACAGTGCCTGTTTCAGTCAAATGTTCACACCTGCCTATTCTACTTAGGAAGTCTTCACAGGCTTGAGGTAGACATCCCACTAAAATTAGCTGACTCATTTTAGCCCTATTGATTACTCTCAGTCTGGTTTAGCCTGTCTGCCAAGATGGTTTTACCCAGGTGTGGTCACGGTGCATGCTACAGCTTCTTGGAGCTACTGGTGAGAGTTGGGTGGATACCAAAGGTGGAAGGGCGACCCTGAAAAAGGCTCAGCAGCCCTCACCAAAGGTACCAGTCCTCCCTGAAGATCCCATCCATTCCACTTTCTAAATGAAACCTTTCCTGATTTCTAGGGCCTTCCATCCAAAATCACCTTTTCTCTATTCTGTATTTACTTACATATTCACATATTGTCTCCTTAGCTAGACTGTGTAAGTTCCTTGTGTGCAGACTGTTTTTGCTTTTGTCTTTATATGCCCAGCACTTGGTAGGCACTTATTGACTGACTGATTAAAGACCTATTAGGCTGATGTTTTTTCCTTACCTCATTCACAATATCTAACAAGGATGCTTCTAGAACTGATAGCTGGGACAACTGGAACCACACTGTTAGAGGCTCTAAATGGAAGGATTGGAAGCTTATTGATTAATTAGCTGTTTTCATTGCATCAAAAGTTTGGTGAAGACTTGAGAACTTCTTCCAAAAACAAAGTAAAGATCAGCTCTAAATAGAACAAAAACCCCAACAAATCATGAAAAAATATTCCAGTATGACTTGTGGTTTTTTGAAAAAATACTGTACATTATTAGTACCAACGAATGGATTAACATTTGTAAATGATTTAGGAAATCTGTGATTCTTAATAACCTTGGCCCTCTTTTCCACCATGTTATTTAGATTATTAAACTTTACCCTTATTTTGAAGGTCTCCAAGTCTTTACCCACCCTTAAATACATTAATATTGCCAGAAGCAGAAGCAGAAGAGGGCTGGACAGGTGAAAAAAAAAATCAGCAATAAAAAGCCAGTCTTCAGGTATAGAGTACATGCATAATTACAAAAAGTTCACCAGTAAACTTAAAATTTAATTCAATTAGAAGTATTTGCACTAATATTCTCAGGAATGTAGTTCTTATACACATGCATAGCTTTTCTTTTTTACTACTGCATAATAGCAATTCTGGATTTCATCATAAGATGGAAACATTTTAGTAGCCACTGGAGTATTTCCTATATGGAAAATATTTAAATCATCTTGACATTTCTTTTGGTCCAATAAAAATATTAAGTTGAAAGCATCTAGGTGGCACAGGAAGATGTTGAACTTTGGTGTCAGGGAGACCTGAGTTTAAATGCTGCCTCAGACAATTACTACGTGACACTTAACCTCTCTCAGTCTCAGTTCCTTTATCTGCAAGATAATAGCTCCTACCTCCCAGGGTTGTTGTAAGGATCAAATAAAATGAACATATGTAAAGTACTTTGACAGTCTTTACAGAGCGATATAAATGCTAGCTAGCTAGAAGCAGCAGTGGTGGTGGGAGGAGAAAGAGAAGAAAAAGGGAGATAAAAGGGAAGAAATGAAGGAGCAGCAGTAGGAGATCATTACCATTATTTAAATAGAGTATTTCTTCTCCAATGTTACTAAAAAAAATAGAGTAGTATTAAAAGTGGGACACACCCATAGGTTAAGGAGAGTTTGAGAAACGTAATAGGAATCACAAGATTTCCAGCTAACTACATGTATATTTCACTAATTAAATGATGGCTAATTGTTAATTAGAAATTAAAGAAATACAGATGTGTTAATTCTGATTTGACACGGTTAAATTCTATGGCAAAGATACAAGTATTGCACTGTATGGTATTAACACATGTATAGTTCATTCGTTAATTCTCTGAAAAAGTGTTATTTTCTTTTGGTCCCTACCCTTGCACAAGCTTCACATGACTATATATTTTCTAACACTCAGTGGTGCCCCTTAAGTATTCTATGAGTTCTGTCTCAAATTGCAAGGAGTCAGGAAACAAAGCATTCTTGCCTTTCCTTCTCTCCTGCTGGTAATAACTGACTATTTTAGGAAAAGGTGGGTAGGAGAGATCTAAAAGGTCAATAAGTTTCAAGGCTTTATTTTACTTTTATGGGAAACTGAGTTTCTCTGGTTTATAAAATCCTTAAAAATTATGTTTTCAGTCTAAGAAAATGAACCACTATAATGCAATGGACAAAATGAACTAGTTGTGAGGCTGGTGTTAAAGTTCTATCTATGCAATTAACAGGGTGTTTGAAAACCCCAAGGCGAATCGCTGCCCCTCTCCCAGAGAGGCATGCTGTCTTCTGTCATGAAATCCAGAAAGGCTTCATGCCTGAATCAACCATTCTATCGAGAATAAGAAATGTGAATGGTTTGTTCGCTGCATTCACCGATTGTTTCACTAAAACTACTGAATCTGCTTGTATCCTCCACACTGTATGAATGACACATGATTTCAGAGTAAAATAATTCTTGATCCACCAGTGCTGGAAAACAGCACTGGGCCTTGAATCAGAAAGACAAGAAAAACCAGAGTTCAAATCTGACCTCAAACACTTACTAGCGGTGTGACCCTGGGTAAGTCTCTTAACCCTTGCCTGCATAAAACTGGAGAAGGAAATGGCAAACCATTTCAGTATCCTTGCCAAGAAAGCCCCATGGACAGTTGGTGGATGGAGTCACAAAGAGTTAACAAAGTGCTAACCCTCTCAATTTTTAAAGTTATCCTATAGAACGGGGTTAAGATTTTTACCACATAGACCCTACCCACATTATTTTATTGTTTTGATGAGAATTTATAATCAGCAGTTTTAAATTATCATTTAAAGCTTTAGTTTTGATGCTCCCATCAAACGATGTTAGATAATACTTCAAAATTTGCAAAGTGTTCACTATACATTTAATTTGACTTCATGAATATCCTGTTAATTCTACTTGGACCTTAAAAATTTATAGAAGAGATTGTCTTTTAAAATAACAATTACTGAGTGCAGCAAATTTCTTTTAGAATTTCCAAAGAAACTGAGAGCAAAAAAAAATCTAATTAGCCCAGTGCCCCCTTCCCATATACATTGGAAGGAATACCCAATTATCTTGAAAAAGGCAATTAAAAATACAATTAATAATCTTAAGACATGTTATAATTCATTTGATAATTACATTTCGCATGAAGATACTGTCAACATAAACTGTGAAGCTGGAGCTCCACCATGTTTATAAGCAGTGTGGACAGAACCTTCACTGCTTTGTTGTTCTTAAATGCTGTGTTGCAGTTTTTCTTAACAGGTAATAAGTGACATAAAACATATCTGATTTTCTGATTCATAGTTTCAGTTCTATAGAATATGTTGCTATGAATAAAATAACACCTTTATTTTATGTGCATTAGATTAGTCAAATGACCAAACTAAGAAAAGAAGAGTAACTACATCTTTACTTCACATGCAAAAAATAGTCATTAGTTTTGGCTTATTGCTTTTAGAGAGTCATAAAGTTACACTTGGTAATTCACAGAAAACAGCATAACGCCATTCTAATTGTATTTTCATTTTCAAGGTCTCCACTCTTTAGAAATACCAATTAAATTTGGCATCAATTGAAAAAGTTAAAATAAGTCACATGTAGATGACAATAAACAGAGAAAAACTCTGTATGCAATAGTGTCTCATTATTTTTAAAATATATCATTTATGATCTTTTCTTTGCTTTTAAAAGTGTAATTATAGTAGTTTTAAAACATGCTGTCAGAAAATGTACTTTTTAAACTAGGGAGAAAGAGTCCATCCTACAAAATGCTATTTTTCTGTACATAATGTGAAGTAGAATCAATATTTTTTTTAAAATACCAAAGACTATACAGTATTGGTATATTTATTTCTTCAAGAAGGTGCTCTGACTCTCAGACAGCATAAATATTATAGAATGTGATGGTTGCCATGGTAACAAATAAATAGGAGCAAGCTATCCATGCAATTTTTTCGACATTTCGACTTTTTTCATAAACATGCATATTTTATAGGTAAAGGATCATTCAACTCTCTCCTCAATTCTCCTTTTACAGATGAACACCCCAGCTCTTTATTCATTTTTACGTAAACATATATATTTTATTAGTTAGCAAAGGAGTAGGTTTAAAAAGATTAAAAATTATATGGAAATCAAAGTTTTCATATTTTTTAAAAGAATTATACTTTTAAAAGTGCCTTTCATTCTCACTGTTTTATTTAAGCTAAATGTAAGGAAAAGAAGCCTGGTTTTCTTCTGAGAAATAAAATTTCCATTTATTTCATCTGAATTTATTTCACATGAATCATGTACCATTTCTCACTGGGGAAGGTTAGATGAACTTGTCTATCAGAGAAAGACCTGAAGTTTTGCCTTTGTAATTCTAAAGTCTCTTCTGTTGGAATTTGGCTCTAAATAACTTCAGCCCAATTTTCTAAATATGAATTTAAATCTTTCCTAATCACAAACACACTGCCCTAGAATAAACTTGTACATCTAAAGTTTTCTGTATCTGAATGGAATATGCTAACACTGTTTTAAGAAGGTATACTTTAAGAAGTATATTTTAAGATGGTGCTAGGACATCTATTCAACAGACACATTTAGAGAATACTTTCTGTGTGCCAGTAGTGTACTAAATCAGTCAGTCAACTAGCATTTATTAAACATCTACTATGGGCCACGTGTAAAATGAGCTGCAGAAGGAAATGGCAAACCACTCCATTATCTGTGCCAAGAAAGCCCCAAAGGGGGTCAAGAAGAGTCAGACAAGACAAGACAATCAACTAACAACATGGCAGCTGTACTAAGTGCTGAGGATATAAAGAAAGGCAAAAAACCAGTCCCCACTCTCAAGAAACTCAGTCCAATGAGGGGGACGACATGCAACTATTTACAAGCAAGATATATGACAATCAACAGAGGGAAGACACTATGATTGAGGAAGACAGGGGAAGGTAGAACTTTAGCTGAAACTTCAAAGAAGGACTTGGGTAGGTATTGTTGTGTTGGTCCTTCATTCTCAAAGAGGACCATGATGGTGGGATAAACAGATAAATCGATCAATATGCAAAAGAAATAGAAGTAAAGGTCCTTGCCTCTTGGTTTTAAGGAATGTAAAATGAAGGCGAGGGAGCAAAAATAAACTCATTATAACTTACCCACTCAACATTTATTAGCTAAGAAACACAGAATAAAATAGTCACTTTTCATTTATCACTTTGCTCAATTCATAGAATCACAGACTTGGAAAATATCTCAGAGGTTATCTAGTCCAACTCATACAAATAAAAAGGAAACCTTTCTAACCCATACTTGCCATATGCTCATAGATCCTTTGCCTGGTATTTTCTATTTAGGGGAACTCCTTACCTGCTCATCCATCCTATTCCACTTATAGAGACTTCTAATATTTAGAAAGTTCTTCCAGACATCAAGCCTAAACCTACTTCTCTCACTACTATTGGTCCTGCCTGGAAAGCCCAAACATAACAAGTGTAACCTGCCATTCTATTGGATGCCCTTTCAATACCTGAAGATAGCTAGCACAGTCTTCTCCAGGCTAAAAAAAATACAAGTTGGTGAAACCAACGAGAGCATGGCATAATCTCAATGTGCTTTCATCATCATCACCAAAATATTTTTTCTTGTTGCCTAACCTTAAATTAGCATTTTAGGCTACCTTATTACCCTGCTGATTCATCTCTAACTTGTAGTCCACTAAGACTACCAAATGTTTTTCAGGTAAACGATATAACACCACCACCAAGTACTGAAATAGTGATTTAAGGTTTTGCAAAATGCTTTACAAAAATGACCTCATTTTATCTGTTAAGTTCTGTTATTATCCCCACTCTACAGATAAGGAAACAGAGGGGTTAAATGCCTTGCCCACAGTCATAAAACTAGTATCTGGGGCTGAATTTTAACTAGTCTTCCGGTCTCCAGGTCCAGTGCTCTATCCACCTCCTCATCTACCTGTCTCACTAGACAGATCTTTTCCATATTATGTTCCAAAAAATCAACTTCAAAAATATAAGACTTTTATACTCACCAGAGTGTGACCAATTGGGTGATCAATCCAGTTTCCCCACTACACTTTGAGTAAGTGACCAAACGCTACATGACGGGGCTTTAACAAAATGCTTCTTGATTTAATCCTATCAATTAAAAATATCTCAGCTAAGTGTGAAAAGACCTCTGAGATGCCTCTGATTCACCATTGGAAGAACCATTCACACTGACTGAGGCACGTTGGTTATGCCCTAGGGTGTCAGCTACAAAATTTAAAGCTAGTTTGTTGGAACATAAGTTATTCAAGAGTGAACCAAGGTGAGTTGCTTTGATTTCAGACTCAGTCTAGTTCTTCACCCTCCTCTTCTTTGAACAGAGAAGGACATAAAGGGGGATGAATTGGCCTAGGGCAGGGGTGGGGAACCTGTGGCCTCAAGGCCACAGGTCCTCAGGCACAGTCCTTTGACCGAATACAAATTTGTTCTGCGAAGTTTGGATTCAGTCAAAGGGCTGCACGGGGCCTCAAGGCCACTGGTTCCCCACCCCTATTGGATTTCCCTTATTGTCCTAGCATTGCCCTCCAAGATAACAGTGAATAGGTCAGATTCATAACTCCACAAGAAATTCCGCAAAGAAGCTACACCATCTCTAAGGGAAACTTCTTAAGCATTCCGTGAAGAGGAGAAAAGAGCTTCTAGCAGCCAGGAGTTATGAATTACTACTCTGCCTAATTGGAAGCATAGACATATAATAAACTGTGTATATGATTAAGGATTAAATGTAAAATATGGACAACAGAAAAAAATGATCAAACCCATAAATGGTCTATATTTAAGGTCCTGCCTACTTATACTTCCATTGAACAAAGCTAAAATAAAAATAAAAAAACAGTGCCATTATTACAACTGTTATTTCATAGAATGTTTGCTGAGCCTAGATCTACATTATGAAATGACAGATTTGTACCTTCCAACATATTGAATGAAATTCAAATATATGTTCATTTACTCAAAGCCAAACCTCTTGAGATATTTAGGTCTAATAACAAAACTATAATTTATAATTATATTGTTTTACCTTATTTCTTCAGATGGTCATTCAACAACCTTTTATTTAACGTCTGTTCCATACACTGGTCTTTGCCAAATATGCTGATGAGGTTAGAGAGATGCACATCCCCCTCTCCTAAGTTTAATAATGAATGTTCTAGTTTCAGTCTTGGTATACATAAACATGATGAAACTGAGGAGTATTCATCATCCAAACAATGGTTTTGAGGACATCCTGTAGGGTGGAGTAGTGGTCAAGGAGGGGTGTCATTAGTTTGAAATAACTTTCTAGAAATGGCAGTGCCAACTTCTTAGAGTTGGCATCAGAAGTGGTAGCAGAAGAGGAGGAAGTGAAGCATGGAATGGGGAAATAGGCCTGGATCTAAGCAAAAGGCACCAGAAAGTTCATTCATGTCAATCAGATCCCAGGGATCAGAGTCCAATAATCAGACAAAGGTGATAAGGGTAGAATGTAGGCAGAATGGAATGGAGATATCCAGGATGTTTTATACATAGATACATACAACCACACATGCATACATCTATCTTTATGCAAATATATCATGTATATGTGCATAAATGTATAACTACAAGTGTTCATGTGTTGTTCAGTTGTTTCAGTTATAGATGACTCTCCATGACCCAATTTGGGTTTTTCGTGGCAAAGATACTAGAGTGGTTTGCTATATCCTTCTCCAGCTCATTTTACAAACAAGAAAAATGGAGAGAAACAAGGTTAAGTAATTTGCCAGGGTCACACAGTAAGTGACTGAGGCTATATTTGAACTCAGGAAAGAGGAGCCTTCTAGACTCCAGGTCCAGTACCCTAGCCACTGTACCACCTGTTAAAGTCTGTTGTTGTTTAGTCATTGAAGTCATGCCTGACTCTTCATGCTCCCAATACATTTGTATACATTTCTACTTATACATATACACAGTATACATACATAGTATTGTACATAGTAAGAACTTAACAAATGCTTATTTATTCATAGATTCATACTTTGATACTTTAATGGAACTGTCATCTACACTGGCACAGAGGGTAGCTCCTTAATGTCTTCTCATTTATTGTACTTCCTAGCTATGTCTTTCCATAAATCTTTGACATAGAAGCAACCTATTGCACTGGATACCCATCTTTAGGTCATTTAAAATTTTGTAGGTAGCAGTGTAGCACCTAGGATATCTATCTGGCACCTTTTGCCTTTGAACATAATTGACAAATCTCCTTTTCCAATTATCCATTTCCTTGATTACATCTTCTTCACCCCTTCTTGCACACAAATCATCCTTGGGGCTGTGCCCAACATGTATCCATCATGAGGGAAGAGGGATTAGACCTGTTTGGTTTAGAACAGAAGGGAAAACCAACAGTGAAGCTGTAAAGGTTGTAAACAGTCAAGTTTAGGTGTGAGGCTGGCAAAAACTTCCCATGATAAGAGCAACCCAAAAGAAAAACTGGCTGCCCCAGGAGGTGTAGATTCTACTTGTTAGGTATGTTGTGGCACAGACTGTTTTAGGGGTTGTAATAGATAAGTCACTGAAGGCCCTTCTAACTCCGAAATTCTGTGACTCAGTGATCTCTCCATTTCTGTTTGGGTAACCTACAATTTTAATTCTTAAAAAGTTATGGCATTCCATGATATTTAGCTATAGTGCACCATTAAGAGACTATGTTAGAGTGCATTTTTGTGTCAGGGAGAAGCTTATAATCAATTCATTGTTCATCTATTGAAGGACATCTATGTCCTTCTCTGTTCAAAGAAGAGGAGGGTGAAGAACTAGACTGAGTCTGAAATCAAAGCAACTCACCTTGGTTCACTCTTGAATAACTTATGTTCCAACAAACTAGCTTTAAATTTTATAGCTGACACCCTAGGGCATAACCAATGTGCCTCAATCAGTGTGAATAGCTCTTCCAATGGTGAATCAGAGGCATCTCAGAGGTCTTTTCACACTTAGCTGAGATATTTTTAATTGATAGGATTAAATCAAGAATATATAACATGCTTATACCTACTGGCAGGTAAGGTAGAGTCTTGGGAGGATCAACATGGCATCAAGCCTCCTCAGGCAAACTTATGAGAGGACATAGAAGAGAGCTCCACAAGATGGTCAGGCTTGAATGAGTCAGGATCAACATCCCAAGGAACTCCTGAAGCAGTGAGGTCCCAGATCCAGTGGAACATAGCTATACATACGTGTATATATATATATATATATATATATATATATATATATTATATAATTAGCTATATATAATTAATATATAATATATATATATTTGTGAATGCAAAAAGTTGTGTATTTTAATGTCTTTATTTCCTTCTTATTCAAAACTCATGCCAGAGCTTTTATCATAGGTAAGATTTGAACTTAATGATTAAGAGATGGAATAGTTTCTATTACCAACTACCTTGTCTTATAAATGTCCTCTTTGTTTAATCTAATCCATCAAGCAAACATGTATTAAACATCTATCATGTGTCAAGTACCATGCCAAGTGTTAGGGACATAATGATAAAAATGAAACATGAAGGAGTCCCTGCCTTCAAGGACCTTACATCAATGTAGAGAATAGACACGTAAGTATATAAAATGTGTACAAATAAAAACAGGATATATTTTGGGTGGGGATAGCTTTAGCAACTAGGGGAATGAGGAAGGGTTTCATGTTGAAGTTGTTGCTTAAATGTAGTTCTGACAGAAACATGGGTTTCTAAAAGGCATAGATGAGGTAAATACACCTCCCAGGGTCACACGGCTAGTAAGTGTCTGAGGCTGAATGTAACAGTGAGTGTTTCTGACTCCAGGCTCACTCTTCTATCCCTTGTACCTTATACAAGCTGCTTAGAAAAAGAAGAATGAATAAATAAAAGGTTAGAAAAGTAGGGTAAGTCTTGGTTTTGAAGGGCTTTAACAACTAAGCTGAACAACTTGTATTTGATCCTAGAAGTGATAGATAGCCTCTGGAGTTTATTGGGTGGCACTGTTTGTGTAGTGTGGGTCTGGCATGGCATACTTCCAGGATCTCTTCCTGGGCTTTGGCTGGCTTGCTCTCGTCACCTGAAGCTACTCCCAGAATATCAGGGTGGTTCTGCAGACAGGGATAGCCACAGAGATACAACTCACTTTCAAAGTACTAGGAGAAACCCTGGTTTGGGGGAAATAGGTGTCTATACCTCCCACTTGTCATTCATGAAAACACTGCCCTTTCCATTTACATGACTCAATCACAAAAACATCATAAATCAAGTTGACAGAAACATGGGATTCTAAGGGCATAGATGAGGTAAAGACACCTCTCATCAATTGACAATTCATCAATCATTTATTAATCATTTGTTATGTGTCAGGTACTGTGCAAAAGCACATTAACTCAAACATAAAAACAAGAATGCACAATTGAGAATAAGCATAACGTAATTTTTGTTAAAAAGAGGGTGAAAGTTGGGATCAATACATCAGTTCATTTGGATACCTGGGTAACACTCTTCCAACAATGCACACAATATCTGTGTTTGGGAAAGTGAGCACAAACTTATAGAAACACAAGCAGTGAGGGACAAAAGTGGAGAAACTGGTTCAACTCACAACTCTGGACTCCAGGTTCCAATTTCTGCCATCTCTTTAGGGAACACTGCAACGTGTATCATCTATCTACTGGGCAGAACCACTCCACTGATCCATTGCTGGAGGAAGCTATTTCTGTGTCACTTTTGGGCCCTTAAAGCAGTAGTCAAGTTCCTTTAGCTAACTGAAGTCTTAAGCCTGGGATCTCCAGAGTTTCCAAGGCTTGCTCCCTACGGTATGCTGAGGCAGCATGATCCCTGGTGACAAGCAGCTCCCTTTAATCCAGAGATCTGTAAAACTATTCAGGTCAGCTCTCTACACACTGAGGGGCTTTCCCCTTGCAAGCCATAGTGGATGGTAAAGGACCACATGAGCAATCCTCTGCTCTCTCAAGCTACAGGTGGACCTAGAGATCAAGGCAGGCTTTACCCCACCAGCTCCTCATATAACAGAGGGAGTTACTTTCTCCAATCAATTCTCAATAGTAAAAGTCTCCTCCAATCTGATCAGTTCCCTGCATCAACTATAGAACCTGTCTGTCTCTTGTCAGATGGTCTCAGCTTCTGTCAGCTCCCATCTTTGTCTGCTTCTGTGTTCTGTCTTCTGACGTTTTGGCTCCTATAGGCAGCTTTACCCTTTGGCTTCTTTGTGTCTTCTCGAGTTTTGGTTTCTCAACTGGCTTCCAATACCTTACATCAAGGTCTTCTCATGTGTCGTGACCCACTTCTATCTTAGGTAAAGAACCTCCAACTCCACATTTCCGTAAGATATGACACAGTTATTATATAATAGTTACATAGCCCCCAATTAGTTGTTTGACTCAGATTTCTCAGAAAATAAACTTCCAAATCTAAAAAACAGTCAAATGTAAATTAACTCCTGGGAGAACATGCAAGGCAGGAATCTTTATAATTCATATTCTTTGTGTGTTTTCTCATTCTAGTCTTCTTGGGGCTCTGCATTTCTTTCCAAGCACTTTTTCTGCGAGTCAGCTCTTCCCTCAGGTTCTTAGAACTGGTTGTTTCTCTCTGCATTTCAGACAAAATGTGCTTCAGTGAATAAAATGCTCAGATGATAAAGAAGTACCTTACATTTGTATTTGCACATAATACAATTGGACGGTTATGGTTTATAATCTATATGGTGGAAAACAGGCAAGAGGAAGGCCAAATGAAAGAGGGCATCATATGACAGCTGTGAAGTTGTAGGCATAACTTTGAAAGGTTTGAACTAGTTTTTGAATCCTTGGTTTGCAAGAGGAATAAGAAAGACTTGAGTTTTGAATGGTATGATGAAGCAAAGTAGGTTGGGGACTCCTTTTTCCAATTCTACATCTCTGGAGTTCTCAAAGCCACCTTCTCTGTATGCTAGCTTTGACATTAGTTTAGTAAGGACAATCCTAGAAAATTGTTTATGCTAAGTTTGGGTCCTACATAGATAAGGAAAAGTATTTTTATGAGATAGAGTATAAGCTAAGTTTGGATCCTGAATAGATAAGGAAAAATATTTTTATGGGATAAAGCACAAGTCTGGATTCTCAAGTATAAGCAGAACTGACAACTATAGTAACATGTAATTATAAGTGATTCTTCACATTTTGGATTCATATAAATTGTGTTAATTATAGGGGATTATAAACATATTTAGGATGAATTTTAAATGCATTTCTCTGTAACTCTTAAGGAATAATTTCTAATATCATAAGGTAGCTTATAGTTTATATGTACTTCTAAAACTTTCATTATAATACCAATACTTATTAATGAACAATGCAGAGCTTTCAAGTAAAAGAGAATGTATATGATAAACTGCTTAAAAAGATGAGGCCCTGAACAAGGTAACTCAGATTCCTTTGAAACCTAAATAATAGTAATCAAATAGACTGTCTAACCTAAGGTAACTGGCAAAGTCAAAGAATGAAGAAAGTTCCTCTAAGTGTTAAATCCACATTAGGGAATCTGACCATTATTTCTCATATATCATATTGTAAAAGAAAATAGTCTACTTGATACTGAATGAGGAGATAAAAAGAATGTATTGAATATATGTACAAAATATTTTACGTATAATTTTTTAAAATATTAAGGGAAAAACTAACACGTAAGAAGATAATAGGGATGCTGCTTCTCCCTCTTTCCTTCTTTTTATGTCCTTGTCTTCCATTTAATTTCCATTTTAGTACTGCTTCTAGCTGCCCTCTTCTTGTTCCTAAAACTTCCTCCCAAAAAATAGAAATATAATGACTTTTATCTACAAAAACTAAAAAGCAGATTGCTAAGATTTTGATCCATTTAAAGGAAGTACTGTCTCTGGTGAATGGAAATGAAAAAAAAAGTATGTTCATATAAAAAAATTGGGAGAAAAGAATTGACTTCAATAATGAGGCAGATAAGTTTATCCTAAGAGCATAGGAAAACAGAAAAACCAGCAATTAATCAATATAGCTTTATAAAAACAAAATGTGACAATATTTTTTCCTTTATTAGAGTGAAAGACCACACAGTCAAAGGAAAAGTGATGAACTCATCTTGATGCTGGTAGAACTTCAGATCCCATTTGACCATACTGCAGCTAGGGTCTAGGGTCTAAACTACCTGCTTAAGAGTTAAACACTGAGTAAACTACTAATCACTGGGGAAACCTTTCAAATAGTGTCTTCAAAGAAAGTGTCATCAGTTCTATTAAATTCTTTATTAATGATCCAAATCTTTTAGAATCCTTTACCTTGGTCTCTTTTTCCATAAAGTCCTTTCTATGAGGACTTTGGAAGTGCAAAGTTTTCCTTCTTGAGATTCATTTTCTTCATGTTGTTCAAGTCTTCTTTTTCCTTCCCTTAGGAAACTTATACTTACATGGCAGTCATAGAGCTACATGTTTTAGCAGAGAGTTTCTATACTGGATTTGGACAGGATCCTAATTTATGTGGGGAATCTGGGAGGGGCAGAGGGAAGGTTTGCTTTTTTCCACAGTTTAGATGGCACATTTTTGTGAATGTGATAAAAGTATCTTTTCTTCTCCCACTAGGAAGTAATTAGAAGGCTACCTGCCTGGTGTTACCAGTGTCTAAAATGTAAATGTTGGTATAAGTAAATGAGATAAGCCATCTGAAACATCAGAAGTAGAGAGACCATAGAGACCCCAGCCATGTGGAGGAGGAAGACAACCTGGTCATTAGACTACTGTCCATACAGTGTTTTGATAGATCCATGATCTCACTACGGCAAGTACTCCCTTCAAAGTACAGTCTACTAACGTCTTCTCATTCTATGTGGCACTCAACTACGATCTCCTATAAATTCTCCACAACGGATGCATTCAATCTGCTGAGAGAATTTCTCCAGATAGTCTGGCACCACATAGGTATGGACCATCTAACACTTTCGGCAGATGACTGACCTATTTTCTCTTCCAGTCATGTGACTCTGATGTTATCACATCTGATAAAAGACATCTAGAACCATACCAATTATTGAAACTGGACAACTGTTATCTTCAAACTATAAAGCACCCCATTTTCTAATCATCTAGTCATTGAAATGTGTATGAAAAACTACACTGCCAGTATGAAGGCACTTAGGAAAAACCCCACAAGTCAGATAAGCAGGATAGAGGGGTTTAAGACCGTCCTCAGTAGCAGCAATCAAGGTAATAGGGGTAAGGCAAACGAGGTAGCTCTCCTTATTCCTTCCCCACACCAGCAGAATTCCCATTCTATCACAGTACTCTCTTGTAAGAAAGGGATCTAGCAAGTTTGAAAAAGTTATATTTTTAAAACATAACATTTTATAACCAGAAATAATATAGGCTTATTATACTGAAACTGTAATCAATAATATATCTAAGTAATAAAACTAGCATACTAGAAGTGTCACTAGATATTTAACAGTCATACTTTAGTTTCAGATTCTATTACTTCTGCATTCTCAGTTATTCCAATGAGAAGCTATGCATGACGTTTAATTATTCAGCTTTTTCATATATAAAAGTGTTTTTTTCTAAAGGAACGAGAATGATTTCCTTGTATGGATGTTAGAATCAGCCATTAGAATCATTCTACTCATATTAGGACGTTTGTTTTGACATTCAAGTTGGTCCATATCCAAATATTTTTGGTCCACCATATCTGTGACCAGCTATATGCATATTCAGAGCAAAAGGAAAGAGCAGGGCACCAGAAGGAAGGTGAAAGAGCCCCAAGGGGCACGGGAGGAGGAGGATGGAAGGCAGTGAGTATTTATTAAGCAATCCTACGCGCCAGGCACTGTGCTAAGTGCTTTACAGAGGGTATCTCATTTGCTACTGAGACTACATAGTTCTAATTGCCTGACCTAGCCAAAAACAGTTCTTCAGTTCAATCAGCATATGCAGCATATATGTGTGTTCACCCATGTAGGTGAGAGAAAATCCAAATTATAATTTATTTTCATGAAAACTGATTCACAAATGTCTTTAATTTTAGATGAAAGGTGCCATGTACTTGAAAATAAAAATTTTAATATTCAAGTATGCTGTGCAGGGGTAAAAATTATTCACTGGTTCCTACACTGAACTTTGACCCAGATTGACTGTATTGAGGCTCTAAAGAGAGCAACCCTCAACAACTTCTTGTGTTTGGAGTTCATCTGCCCGCAGACATGTCTGGATGAGGCTTATGTGATTAAGGGTCAAAGCATGATCAGAGGAACACAAGAAGACTTCTCCAACACAGCTGTTATTTCCTTATGTCCTCCTTTCAAAGCAACTCTGGGATATCACTGAACTAAAGGTAGCAATCTGATTCTAATTCAAGATTTGTTCAGATTATCTAAGTTGTGAGACTGACTGCCTTGATCACATCACATACAGTCTTACAATGATACCCTGGAGTCTAACAAGTAAATCCCATAGTCCTTGGCCCACCAATAAAAACCTCCACAATCTCTAAGACCATTCCCTTCCAGTTTTATCGCACTCCATTCCAGAAGACACATTATATATTCCTGTCAAGCTGGACAACTCACTAGACTTTCTCTGGATCTGAAGCTTTCTGAAACCTGCATCTCTGTTCACTTTAAACTCCCTATGCTCGGAATGCTGTTTCCGTCTCCTCTCTCCATCAGCATTTCTTGAAATCATACTCAACAACCCTGAGATCGAGCTCAAATGCCAGTCTTCTACTAAGTTTGAAATTTTCTTTTATTCTCTCCTTCCCTTCTCCTTCCCCCTCACCCCACTATTCACACCTGCATGATGATTAGTGGCTACAGTTGGTGGTGGTGATGATCGTGGTGATGATAATGGTGGTGGTGATGATGGCAATAGTAGTAATAACTGACATGGAATACTTCAAGGTTAACACAGCCTCATTCAGCACTTTCTATCTTTCCTAGATACTTAGCACATTTTATTCTGAATTGGAGTTATATGTATAATTGTCTTACCTCTCCATTAAAATGTTTCGTAAACATAGGGACCATACCTTATTTCACCTTTCTATCTCTCCCAGCACCTAGAACAGTGCTTTGAACATATAAGTGGTTATAAATTTTGGATTAATAAACTTAATTATTTTCTTATTTTCTAAATTTGATTTTCATTGTTGAACTTGAAGAGATGTGAATAATAAAGTCAAAATTTTGCAATCCATTCAAATATGGAAACTACTAAAAGCAAACCTCAAATTCAGATAGATATAATTTTTTAAAATGTAGTTTAAATAAGTAAGCAGATAGTTCAGATAGATTTGCACCACAGACCAGGATTTACATTAGAGACAAAGATGGAAAGCCAAGCAGTCTTTCAAATTATTATATGTGACTGAATTTTCTCCAGTGCTCCTGCTCACCTGCAGCACATCAGACAAGGTAATAATTTATGATAATCACATGAAAATATACAATTAATATTCATCACCTCTCATTTCTCATCACTTTAGATGATCAGTAATGCAGAGTAAAAATGCTGTCAGATTTCTAATTGCTTTGTAATGGGCTTGAAACAGGGAAATCATTAAAGGCAAACAATCTGTCATTTGTCTGTTACTTTAACTATCACTAAAAAAACTCATTAAAGAAATTGCTAATGAGCTACAAAAGACTGTACTCAAGGTGCTTCTGCAGTACATTTTTAAAACAATAATGTAAATGGCTTAAATGATTCCCAAGATATATTGTAATATTTTTGTGAAAATTCATCAGAAAACATTTTTTCAGAGCATTTTTAAAAGCTGTTTGGTTTCATTATTTTGACATCTCATCCATCACTCCAATAATCACTTTAGGAGATAAGCCTTTTTTTCATTAGCCTTTAAGTAACTAAACTAAAGGACTGAAAGAAGAAGCCAAAACACAAAATTTGTTACTTCTAAAGTGACACATTTAAAAAGGAGGGTTGGAGGTAACCAAAGGACTAAAGTCAAGAATAAACACTTGGCTTGGAGCTTTACTTTATCTACTTCTGTCACCTTTTAATACTTGAAGTTCCGATGTTTCAAATGGTTTCCTTTTCAGTTACTGCTTTTGCATGAAAGGTTTTTATTCAGCTTTAAATACTGAGGGGCAAATGCATTCGCTAAACTAAGATCTTCATAGTATTCTCCAAGATGCATGTTTCATGAGAATTTTTTGAAGAAAAAAGGGAGCTCTAATAATTGTGATACATTTTGCATTTCTATTTTAATAACAGAAGTGCAAAACCATATTGATATTTTGTTAACTGAAATATCCTTGGTTCTTGCTGGACATAGGGAGATGAAAAGAATGCTTTTTAGTGGCATCACATTTTGGAGAATAAAACAGGATAGCTTTGTGAGGGGACAATGATATTACTGATCATATTTGATCATCATATGAAGATGAATTCGACTTTCTGTATCAGAACATATAAGATTCATCAGTCATAGGTACAATTGAATAACTATCCGTTGAATGGTTAATTTCAGTAGACACATTCACTAGAAACTACAAAAAGCACAAATAAATAAATAAAATGGACTATTTCATCAATAGTTGATACACTCTAGAGTGAATCTAAAGCTAACTTCAAAAGGTTTCCTAACACCCTGGAAACATCTTCATTATACTCTCTAATTGACTTAAACAGACTTCCTATCAACTGTTTAACACATTTTAACCTACAAATTAACACCACTTGTTCATTCAGATTAACCTTTCATCTGTGAGCCAATTATGTGACAAAAATAAAATCAACTTTTTAAAAAAATTCAGGTTTAATTTACAATAACTAAGAATAAGTCAGAAGGAGGGGAGAGGTTTCAAAACATAGAAGGAAATGTTACACATCGTAAGTAGCCAGAAGAGAGCATCCCAAGGTCAGAAGGAAAGCTATGGACCAATTGGAAAGCTCAGAGAAAAGCCAGATAGAACTAATGAAGCCAAAGAAATCACAGATCACACAGAAAGGAGGTTAGAGGCAATTTTTTTTGTTTTTTTTCTTTAATGTGCACACTTTCATTTGAATTGGTCTTAAGTCAATATACAGCTAAAGCTCCTCCTGTTCCCCAAGTACTGGCACCAATCTCCTAAAAATTGCAGGGAGATTGCAAAGTCTTCATTCACATCTATGTTGGGGGTAAGGAGGGAATTTAGGGGGTCATTCACCATGGCTCTGACCAAAAAAAAAAAAGGAACAAGTACTAAGGCAGATGATACAAAGAGATTTTGTTTTGTTTTTATTAAGGATTACATAATTTACATGTAAAACAACACTAGTACCTTCCCTTACCCCACCTCCCCATCTGGATTTTTGTTATCCAGCTCCTTTGCTCTAGCCCAGCAGGACAGTGTTCATAGAGACAAGTAACTCTCTGTAACAATGCATTATACAATACTTGTTATTACTATTAAAAACCCCCACAAATGTACAACTAGAATCCCAAAGACACATTGTATAATTCTGGGGATGTTTGCCTCCAACTTTCTTTGGGGGAAGAGGGAACAATTATGTCACACGCTTTGACAAAAAAAAAAAAAACAAACCACAATAAAAACCCTCCCCACAAACAGTCCATTTAGATACATTTGCAGAAGACAACGGAGGCTCCAGATTCACATACACTCATCATACGTTCATCGTCATACTCCTGCTTGTTGATCAACATCTGTTGGAACATGGAAAGAGACAACAGGATGGAGACTCCAATCCAGACAGACTATTTGCGCTCAGGTGGGGCAATGATCTTGATTTTCCTTGTGCTGGGGGCTAGGGCTATAATCTCCTTCTGCATTCTGTCTGCAATGCCTGGGCATATCTAAGCCCAGTGCTCTACCCACTAGCCCATCTCACTGTCTCCACTTCCTCATCGTCTACAAAAAGAGGGTATTGGCCCGTATGGCTTTAAGGTCCTGTGCAGCTCTAAGTCAGTAATGCCAAGAGGAAAAGGATATGAGTAGAAAGCCTTGCAGGTAGAGAGGTCTTTCTTGAAATAGGACAAAGGCATGAGGGAAGATCAGAACACTATTGAGGAAAATAATTTAGTGTGGATGGAGTTGAAAGTAGATGAATAAGAGTACTGTGAAGTAAAGCTGAAAGAAACCCTAGGAGCCAAATCATGGGAGGCTTTAAGTATCAGGATATGGAGTTTGTATTTTACCCTATAGGCATTTGGAAACCACTGAAGGTCTGACAGCAAGAAAGACAAAAAAATGAGGCCTTGGCAGCAGTGCCAAGGCTATGTTACAGAGGGCATATACTGGTCCACTTGGAAAATGCAAGATTTGAAGCTCCAAGTTCTTCTGTTCTAATGCCTCATCATGGCACAGCAGAGAAACAGGCTATGAAGGTTATACCAATAGAACATAAACTCTGGCAAGATGAAAGGGCTTCAAATCTGATCCCAAAACAGACTAAGTCTTCTGTCCAAGCACTGAATGCATCAACTACAGGAAGACTCATACTACATAGCCTGACCATAACCTGATTAATTCTTTAACCAGGAAAATTCATGAGACAAAGGAAAAATAAATAAATGACCTGTATAGGTGGGTACCTGCCCCACTTCTACAGTAGTGGTAAAGTTGTGACAAAAGCATTAACTTCATCATAGGTAGCTTAAATTTGTCTAATGATCAACACATGAACACACTGTTGGACGAACACAACTACATCACTAATGATAGCCAAAATAAATGAAATAAGGAGGCAGAAAGAAGCTGCAACTATACAGAAAGATGTGTTATAGTTTTAGCTTAGAAAGGCAAACAGAAATTAGAGCCAAGATGGTGGAACAGAGGCAGCAACCCAGTTGAATTCTCCCAACATTCCCCTGCAAACAAATTTAAAATAATTCCTCAAATCAAATTTTGGAGTGGCAGAACTAACAAAAAGTTGGGATGAGACATTTTTCCAGCCTAAGACAACTTAGGAGAGCTGTAACAGAAATCTGTGACAATGGGGTAAGGGTTGGCCAGGAGTACATGCTGGAGCAACACCATTGGTAGGTTGTGGAGGTAGCTGTGACGGTAGAAGCAATGACTTCAGGAGCTCTCAGCCCAGAGAAGCTAAATGGGCCAGACAACCTGTTAGAAAGAGATTACAGGTGACCCTTTGCTGATACTGCGTACAGGACTGGGTGCTGTGGCAATTCTATTGCCCATATGCAGTTCTGGGTTGCAGTTCCAGGGTGAAAAGGAGTGCTTGTGGTTGGTCACAAGGGATTGGAGACTCTGGCCTCAGTTCCAATGCATAAGGGAGAATTAGCACTTGCAGCTGCAAAGGAACAGGGGCCCTTCCTTGGTAAAGACCAAGGGGAAGCCCAGGAAAGAGGTGAACATACCTCTCCCAGGATCACACTACCTTAGAAGCACCAAAAACTTACAGACTCCCAAAACTAGCTCTGAAAACAGAAGCATAAAAAAGTGCCTCCCCATTCTCAACTGAGCAGAGCCCTACTTTAATATAAAGCTCAAAGTCAAGAAATAGGCAGGAACAATGAGCAAACAAACAAACAAAAAAGAATATGACCACTGGGGGAAAAAAGCTATATGTTGGCAAGGAAGACCAAGACACAAACTCAGAAGACAACAAGATGAAAACAGTTACAACCAAACTCTCAAAGAAAAGCGCTAATATGATACAAGGCTAACAAGAATCCCAGGAAGAGTTTTTTTTTTTTGTTTTGTTTTGTTTTTTTAAAGAATGAATAGTGAAAAAATTGAGAAAAGAAATGAGAGTTATGCAAGGAAATTAAGAAAAAAGAATTAACAGTTTGGTAAAAGAGGGACAAAAAATACTAAAGAAAATAACATCAGAATTGCTCTACGAATGAAATAAGGCACAAAGAAAAGAGAAAGAAAGAAAAGAAACTAAAGAAAAGAACTCCTTAAAAGAACAGGCCAAACGGAAAAAGATATGCAGAAATTCACTGAAGAAAATAATTCCTTACAAAGCAAAATTTGTTGCTGTTCAGTAGTTTCAGTCATGTCCAAGTCTTTGCGACCCCATTTTCTACACAAAGATACTGGAGTAGTTTGCCATTTCTTCTCTAGCTCATTTTACATACGGGAAAATTAACACAAATCAGGTGAAGTGACTTACCTAGGATTACATGGCAAGGAAACATTTGAGGTCAAATTTGAAGCCCAATGCTGCCTCCCCTGAGCCACCACACTGCGCAAAAGCAAAACTGGTCAAATGGAAAAAGAGGTACAAAATCTCACTAAGGAAAATAATTCCTTAAGATTAGAAATGAGCAACTGGAAATTAATGACTCCATGAAACATTAAAAAACAATAAAATGCCAAAGAATGAAAAAAATAGAAGAAAATATGTAATGTCTCAATGGAAAAAGAACTGAACTGGAAAAGCAGAGGAAGGAGAGATAATTTTAAAATTATTGAACTATTTGAAAGCCAAAATTAAAAATGGGGGCGAGGGGGAGGAGTGGGAGAAGACATCATATTTCAAGAAATTATCAGGAAAAACTGTTTAGATATTCTAAAACCAGAAAGTAAAATGTAACATGAAAGAATCTACTAATCATCTTTTGAAAGAAATCCTAAAATAAAAATTCTCAGGAATATTGCAGTCTAATACAAGAGTTTCCAGTTCAAGGAGAAAATATTGTAAGCAGCCATTAAGAAACAATTCAAACATCACGAAGCCACAGTGAAGATTACAAAAGTTTAGCAGCTTCCATTTTAAACAAGCAGAGGACTTGGAATATAATATTCTAGAAGTCAAATCTACCCAGTAAAAGTGAATATAGTCTTTCAGGGTGAAAAATGTATATTTAATGAGATAAAGGACTTACTTCTTTATTTTTTTATTGCTTTTCTTTCTGACTTTTGAAATTTTAAAATTTCTCCAATTATATGTAGAAACAATTTTGACATTCATTTTTTAAAATTTTGAATTCCAAAACATCTCCCTCCTTTGCTTATAGTAAAGAGTGAATTCTCTCTCTCTCTCTCTTTTTTTTGGCCATTGCTTAGGACTATTAAATTGTACATGTTAACCTAGTCCTAAGCTGTGATTAGCCTTACTGGTTATTAACTATGACTTTTACATGAAATCAAACAGAACTATGGAACTTTTGTCCCTGTTATGTTTGTCAGATCAGTGTGTGCCCCTGAGTCTTGATATTGTTATAGCTATGTCCTTCCTTTATCCTTTCACAGTAAATTTCTGTAATTAGAATAGGTGAAATATAGGAGTTTTTTTCACTGAAATAGTAAATCATCACTGAATTAACAGGTAGTAGAGCCACAAAGTTCCACATTATTCACAGGGTATCAGAGCCAGGTTCAGAATTAACCAAGTGAGAAAATTTCCTGTTCAGAAAGGAAATACAGCATAATCGAGAAATTAAGCCAAGAGGAACTTATATTCACCTGTGCAACCTTCACTGCAATGCCTCAACTTTCCCAGGCATAGACATCAATTGTAGCAGTTCTTATACCACATTCCTTTGGGCATCGCATGACATATCCTTTAAATGGTGGATTACTGACTTAATGACAATCAGGAAAATTATATCTGAAAACAAAACTCAGAAAAATATCAAAACTGCAGTCCCAAGAGATATTTGCCTCCAATAATAAATTTTTCTAGGTTAGTAGAGCTAGGTCATTATTTTTCTCATGTTGTTGCAATAAGTAAACAACAAGCACATGTAAGGTAATATAAGGCTTTATCTTATTCATCATTTCTAGGTTAAATCTGTCCTGAAGTGAAATCTATCATTAAAAGTTAAGAGAAACTATGTTCTAGGATTTTACAATATAGTGAATACATGATAGTTCATTCAAAAACCCAGAAAAATGCTGGGCACTATAAGCCGTCAGGCTGACAGATATCTATACTACCTACTAACTCCTAAGGCAAAAATAAAATCTTTAAAACTAAGGGTCTATTGCTACTAAATTGGCTTAAAAATGTAGCTTCAATACCTACTTTTTGTTAACAGGTACATTTTAGTAATTTTCCTAAGTGGTGGCCAAACAAATAAAACAAGATAAAACTCACTCTTTACTATAAGCAAACCTGTAAATTCTTTACAACTTAACAACCTGTTGTCAAGAGCTTCTCTCAGAGTTGATAAGATTTGATGACCCTGACTAAATAAAAAGTCCCAAGAAAATTCACAGATAAGGACAACTTAAGAGGTCTATGATACAACCCCCACTGCCCTGCAACAGTAAATTATTATTACTGGTATCCATTTTCAAAGCAAAATAAATCCAACTAAATCCTTAACAATTTTCACACTGTGACCACATTCTTTAACAGTTCAATTCATAATCTAACAGCATCCAGACTAAAATAAAAGTTATTTTTCAAATGATACAATGGTAACACCCTCTGAGTATCATTTTTTAAATTAACAGCATTCCTTACATAATGATTTCTCAAACTTCACAATGCAATAAAACTAGAAACCTAACATCAGAAACAAAGTTTTACATTTTAAAAATATAACACAAAACATTTTGTTAAGCAAGCAATGTCAGTCAATTTATTTGAATGCATTTTCAAATCCTCTTTTTATAGAAAATCATTTCATTCAACTATCAATCTGGCATTCTATACCAATCACATTCAAATCCAGTACAGAATAATTACACTTAACAATAATAATGATAGCCAATAATATAAAGTGCTTACTATGTGATAGGTACTACACTAAATACTGTACAATTACTGTGTCATTTGATACTTACAACAATCCTAGGAGGTAGGTGCTGTCATTATCCAATTTTACAGACAAGGAAACTCAGGTAAAATAATTTGCTCATTATCACATGGCTAGTAGGTTTCTGAGACCTGATCTGAACTAAGGTTTTCCTAATCTATGCTGTTTCCAAGTATATTGCCTTAATGCCAAATATCAACTGTCTCTTATGTTAAATTCTGACTTACCACAGTTATTCTAATAGGAGAAGATATCTTACTTTAAATGAAACCAAATTATGTAATTTAGCTTCAGGATATACTTCAACCAAATCAAATCTGGATTTACAATGACAAATGGCAACACTAAAAATCCCTTAGTTGTCAGCACCTCAAATTATAGACCATACTGCTTTCAGTTAGTTTACCTTCAAGGATTTCTATTAGCAGTTTCACTTCTTATCCTGCCTCTTTTTGAAGCCCAGGAATCTCTAACGATTGGGACATGCTCTTCTAATAGTCCTTCAAGAAAAGAATTCTAGTCTACCACAGTCAAATAATTCCATGCTATAAATTTATTTCTAGTTTCTACTTAGTAAAAACTGTCTATCTAAAACTAACAGTAATTTCTCCAAAAAGTCTCTCAAATCTTCCTTATCTCAATGAGATGAAAAAAAAAAAACCCTTCTCAAACCCTTTTTCCCAAAACTTCAAACCCTCTATTCACAATGCCAGTGCACAAAGAGACTCCACTTTCTTGTTACATTCTGATTCCACATTTCACTTTGTCTTTGCTCCTTTTTTAAGTCCATCTTATCTTATTTCCAATCATATTCCAGTCTAACATTCCAATGAATGTCTCCTATACCAATTTCCTTATGGGATACCAAGCAATTGCTAAAATTTTTCTTCTTGAGTTGCATAGCCAAAGTGACTTAGCTATTAGTTTGCTTCAGCAATTAAATCTGTTGCTGAAATGTCAGATGCACAAACAAAAGTTCTTTCCACATTTCTAGCATGTATTAATTCTGACACAAAATAGTTCAAATGTAAAGTGTTCTACAGATACTAAAGTGCTACATTCACTATTATTATCACAAAAATTATAGTCAGATCATGGCCTTGGAAAGATCTCTTGGGGATCCCCAAGTCTTCAGGACCATACTTCTAAAATTCCAGATAAATGAGTTCCCCAATCTTTGTCTGAAACCATCTCTATTTTCTAATTACCATAATTATCAAGAAGTCATTGATTCCATCTAACCTATATCCTATTCATCACAATATAGCCACTTCTTTTAGTGATGCTCTGGATAAAAGGACATCTAGACTACACCTTCTCTAGTATAGGATGTCAGGTATTTTTGAAGGAAGATCAATTGCTTAAGTAATTAAAGCTTTTGTTTCTAATATAACTTTTCTAACAATTTTCACTTATGTTATTTCACTTGACACAACAAGCTGGAGACACATGTAGGGCAAGTGTTGTCGTTACTTTTGTAAAGGTGAGGAAACAAAGAAAGAACTAACTTGTTGTAGCACCAAACACCTTGACACACATCCAGGATGACTTACTGGCACAGGTTCTTTGATCTGCTTCTCTAAAAGGAAAGCAACCTTTGAGGAGTCAACAATCTTCTTTAATCACATATACCAACAGAGAAGATATAAGCAGAGAAATAAAGACCAACAGACAGGGCTTCTGTCTGACCATAAGCAATACATCACAGATCAACAGACAGATCCAACTGTCTGACCATTACATACATACATAATTACCAGAGAGAGAAGCACCAACAACTGGGTTTTCAAAGGGGGAGGGGCTCCTTAATGGTCTCATCTGGGTACCTTCTGCCAAAGAGTACACCCCAAAGCAAAAACTCATGTCAAAGTATACACACATTTTTCAGAGCAGGAGGGTATCCCTCATGACCTAATGCCTCATTAATTAACAAAGGGTGTGGGCCTTCCTACAAAACAGGCCTCCTCTAATCAAGCTTTCCTTAATGGGCTCTGCCTGAGGTCTATTAAAGGGTGGGGGGAAGATCTTTTAACTCTCATTACACTTGTCCAAGAGGAGAAGGGAAAGAAATGTGTTTATATAGCACCTATTATGTACTAGGGACTGTGCCAAATGCTTCACAAATATTAGCTCCTTTAATCCCTACAACCTGAGAGGTAGGTATTATTATCCCCATTATACAGTTGAAGAAACTGAGGCAGAGAGGTTAGATCACTCCCCTAGTGTTACACAGCTAATAAGTATCTGATGCCTAATTTGAACTCAGGTCTTCCTGATTTTAGGTTCAGTGCTCTATTCAAGGTAACTGAGTGGAGTAGCTGTGGCAGAAACTGGTTATTCTGACCTAGTTTAGTGTACTTTTTCCTATACCATATTGAGAAGTACTATTCTAGTTCTAGTTCAGGAACCAGCTTGCTATCTGATTTAGACAGAATTCTGTTCAATTCAAAAAAGCATTTATTAAGGGACAAAGCATTGTGTTAGGTGCTAAAGATAGAGACAAAAAAACAAACAAACCAAAAATAAGTCTATCCTTTCAGGGAGCTGAACAGACATAGTATGGATACACAAAAGTGAATACAAAGTAATGAAAATGTGTCAAGATATTAAGGAACACCCTGTTTTCCAAAGTTAAGGTCCCAGCAAGTAAGCCATGCTCTGACCTTGGCATAACAACAATCCTTTGCTCCCACCCACCAGATGACCTCACCCTCTCACAAAATGGCATAGTTATTGTATTGCTTTGACCAGCAGCAGCAGGTGTTCTCTGAGCTAAGCCAAGCGCCAGAAAATCTTGGACAAATTCTGCAGGACACCCTGGTATGAATCAAACCTGTCACATTGTTGCTCTTACCTCCTTGGCAGGGTTACAAGTAGCCACTGGTGTAAGTTTCGAGATCTGCCTACAATAAAGCGGGCCTCCCACACTTGTGTCTAGTTTCCCAGCTTTGAAGCTGTTTGATCTTTGACTCCTTCTCTCTGGCCTGCTCTGCTCTTCCACAGGTGAAGCTGATTCTGTCCACTTGACAGAGGAGACTGTTACCAAGTGAAGGGATCTGGAAAGACCTCATCAAGGCAGTGCCAGCTGAGCTAGCTCTGAAGGGCAGCTGTCAGGAAGGTCTGATCTCAGATCCTACCTCTGACATTTACTGACCCTGCCACCCTGGGCAAGTCACCTAACTGCCTATTAATCTCAGTTCCTCATCTGTAAAATGGGCACACACCGGAGAAGGGAAGTATAGCCAACCACGCCAGTATCTCTGGCAAGGAAGACCTCAAGGGCAGTCACATGGAGTCTGATACAACTGAACAACCACAACAGATTCTGAAATCCAGCCCCAAACTCACTCTTTCTGTGACTTCGGGAAGTCACCTAAAGTCTCTCTATCTGTCGTGCGAGGCGGCCTCTGGATATCCCTCCACTTTTAAAAACTGGAGCTTACGGGCATCTCCGTCCCGCTGCCCCTCCCCCCCAGGGCTTAAGAGAAGGGGAGGCTCGTGACGTGAAAGCCCACGCAAGAGTCCCCGGGCCACGCGAGGTGCCGGCCTCGCGATAATTACGTGGGGTGATAGCTTTGGTCGGGCCTGCCCTTGCCCTCGCTGCCCTGTCTGTGGGAAATACCAGAGAACCAGTAGTGGCACGGGGCCTTGGGCAGCCCTTCCGAGACCCAGCCCGACTTGTGGACCCCCCGGGGAGGAGCCGGTCCGAGGTCCCCGCGTGCTCAGAGAACCAGGGGCTCGGCCAAGAGCGGAGCCTGCGCAGGGACCAGAGCGCCGCCCCAGCGGCGTCGGGTTACCATGGAGACGGCGTCGAGGTCGTCAGGACGCCACGTCCTCCCGGTGCAGCAGTCATCGCGGTCCGACTGGAAACGGGGTTCCTCGCAGGCCACGGAGGTCTACCGCCTACTTCCGGCGGAAAGGTCGCGGGCCGGCGGCTGGCGGCCCAAGCTTGAGTTCCTCTGCCGCCGGGAGCTCGGGTAAGACGGCGTCCCCGCCGGGGGTCAGGGGCCGGGGGGCGGCCAGGCTGCCCTGGAGGCCGCCAAGGAGCCGCGGGGCCGGTGGAGGCGGTGCGGGAAGGGGGCCCAGCTGGCCCCGCTTCCTCCCTTTACAGATGGGGAAACTGAGGCCCAGAGAGAGGAAGGCCCAAAGGGAGGAGAGTGACTTGCCCGTAGACAGGAAGTGGCGGAAACAAGATGCGCACCCAGTCCTCTGTGGTCAGCTAGTACGGATGCTGCCCACTGCATGCCAGGCACTCTGCGAGGAGCTTGGTGGTTGTCCATCTCATGCTGCCCTTGCAGCAGCCTTGGGAGGGAGGTGCTAGTATTCTCCCCATTTTACGGAGGAGGAAAGCGACTCGGCCAGGGTCACACAGCTAGTAAGTGTCTGAGGCTGGTTTTGAGCTCAGGTCTAATTGATTCCAGCCCAGGACTTTATCCACTGCCACCTCCCCGCCCCCCATGCCCCTCTGCCCTGACTCCTGGTGGCCCTTGGGGAATCTGTTCGATGGTGTTTGCCTTCAGTTTTGAGCAGGACAGAAATAATAGTTTTAAAAAGTCCAGAGAGGATCCCCCAATTACACGTTTTAGAGACAATATTAATAGCCAGAACAGCTCCTTTGAAAAGTCATTTTCCCATATGACAGATCATTTGCTTATCAGAGTATTAGAGATTTAGTGTTAGGAAAGGACCCTGAGTATTCATGGGAGTTCAAACTCTCATTTTTTTAAAAGAGGGAACTCTCATTTAGTGGTGCATAGGGTAGTGGGTCTCAGACACCAGCTGCATGACCTTGGATGAGGCTCAGCTTCCTGCCTGCCTCGGTTCCCCCGGCTGTAAAATGGGGATAATAGCACCTGGCTCCCAGGATGGTTGTGTGATAATAATTGTTAAGTATTTAGCACTTTGGTTAGTACTTTATAAACCACTTACTACACATGGCCAGTCCTTTTCCTTCTCCTTAAGAAAGGGCCTTAGAAGTCATGAAATCCCAACCTCATTCTGCAGATGAGGATACTGAGGCCCCAGAAGGTTTACTGAAAACATCATAAGGTAGTAACTGACAGTCCAAGCTACTGACAGTTATGCTTTTCATTATTTTGGGGAGGGTATATACGTATGTAGGGACAGAACCTTGAACTTGGGGTCTGGAAGATTTGAGTTTGACTGTTGCCTTAGGCGTTTACTGTGGGCAAGCTGTTTAGCCTGACTTAGCCTCAGTTTCCTTGTTTGTATAATGAGGACCATCATCTTACTTGTCTGACTGGGCTGTTACAGTATAAAGTATATGAATCTCTGTAAATGTGAAGGCACCATAGAAATATAAGAACACTGACTCCGATGTTGGAGCATCTGGATTCCAATGCATTTTCTGATTTTACTTCTTGGGTGATCTTGGGCAAGTCACTTAATCTTAGTTTGCCTATCTCTAAGATGAGGAATTTCCAGCAGGTGGCCTTTAGGTCACAGCTTCTTATATCTAAAGGTGAGATCTCAGAAGCCATTCAAATACAACCCCCTTATTTTACATTTGAAGAAACTCAAGGCTGGAAAGACAAAATTATTTGCCCTGGGTCACACATAGTAAGCATGAGAAATGGGATTCAAATTCAGGTCCTTGGATTAAGTGTGTATTAACCTGAGTATTTCCTTCAGTTGTACTATCCTTCCTCCTGTGCTCTAGGTCTATGAACTTTAAATGAACTATTACCTAAATCTGTGAACTTAAATGCACTATTAATCTAAATCTATTTTCTTCATTTTCTCTTAGGTAATTAAAAGTTTGATTTACCCCTTTATCTTATGTTTAACCTTTTTTTCCACATGTATAGGCATCTACAAATACAATTATCTGAGAGAGTTGACTTAAGATATAATTCTCAAATATGTGCAATAATTGTAATTTACCTGAGGTAAAGTAGGTATAATGGAAGGAAAAATGTTTCATCTTCTATAAAATATGGATAACTCTTGAATTTAGAATAGACCTTATTGACAATTTAAACTAATCCTTATGTTTTATAGACTAGGAAACTGAACCTCCAAGAACTTCAGTGACTTGCCTAAGGTCACATAGGGAGCTTAGAGCAGAGATTAAAATCCAGTGCCTTTCACACTTACTATGCTACTTATAGAAACCTGCCAAACAGACTTGATGTAAACTCTTCTGTTTAGGTTTTAATGCCTTTGACAGCCTGACCCAAAGCTGTCATTCCAGCCTTATTGAGCATTATTCATCGCTTCCCATGCTTTGTGATCCAACCAAACTGGTCTTCTCTTTCTTCTTCACCCATGACATTTCATCCCTTGTTTTCTATATCTCTGCACATGATTCCCCTCTCCCGTGACCCATGCATAGAATCTCTTTTTTCAAGATGCAGCCCAAGCACCATTTTCTACTTGAAACTGCTCTTGGTCCTTCTCTCCTTAACTGCTTCCCAAGCCAGGAGAAGGGACAGCATCCTGAGTCCTTAGATTGTAAAGTACTCAGAAGGGAGTAAAGTGTAAGAAGACTAGAAGGCAAGAAGAGACCAGGTTGTGAAAGTCCTTAAAAGCTCAACAGAGAATTTTGTATTTAATACTAGAGGTATCTTGGAGGATATTTCAGTGGTCTAGGGTGGAGGTGATGGGAGCCTGCACAGGTGGGGGGAGGCAACTCTGCAAGTGGAGAGAGGGAGACATAGATGAAAGACATTTGTAAATCTAGTATCAAGTAGAGTATAAAAATGCATAAGAGAGGCACCATGGGGTGGGAGAGCCCACAGGCATGAGAGGACACTTTTCTTTGGAGGATTTGGAGGAGTCAGGGCTTTTGAAGGAGGTAAGATTTTAGCTGGGTCTATACATGTATACACAAATTTTACATATATATGTTTGTGTGTATTTATATTTACCTATATACATGCACTCTACGCTACATACACACACACATCATCATCATCATTGTCATCATCCTTGTTTTCTCCATTACAGTGTAAATTCCTTGTTAGTTGAGATTGTTTCATTTGTTATATTTTTATCCCCCACCCAGTGCATAACACACAGATTATTAATGCTTCTTGATTGATTTTTGGGAAGATCAAATGAGATGATATACATAAAGTGCTTCCTAAACTATAAAACTCAATAAATATGAGCTATGTAAATATTTTCAGACTTTCAAATCTAATTGCTTCCTCCCTTTTCCATTAGATTAATGTAAAGTGTAATGAAGTCTTTTCCATATTTTTAATGCAGTACATTAAGGAAAGGCCTTGTGCAGTGCACCATGGCTTTTGAACCCTTCCCTCGAAAGGACTGGTACAGTGTTCTGGGTGCAGAGCCGTCGGCAAGCATGAAAAATCTGAAACAAAAGTACCAAAAGCTCATTTTAATGGTGAGTATTTTGTCACGTGTTTTTGAATTATGTCAGAAAATTTGTAAATGCCTGATAGTACATAGCAAATGCAGAATGGTATAAATGGAGTAAGTAGAATGATAATTTGATTCCATTTTAAGTTTCACTGATATTGAGGTTGGGGGGGAGTTGTCAACAGTTTAACTGCTTTTCATTAGACTCTTAATAAGCCACTTTTCTGCAGAATCTTTGTTAATTTTTTTAAAAGCCATGACAAAATCTCTCATTCCTCTGTCTTTATCACTATAACCAAAATGTTTTTCAAACAACTGGAATTGTTATTTTTAATGTTTTTGTAATGTTATCCAGCATTACATGTTTTTTGTGGCCGGATGGCAATGGATTACTTTAAAATTATCTCTTTAAAACAAAAGCTACTGCTTTGTTTATTTTCATAGTTCTCCAAGCACTTAATAGAAGTCTATTGCATGTAGTATATGCTTGATGAATGTTTCGAGTCAATATCAGTGATTTTTATGTCCAAGAATTTCACTACAAAGTAACATCATTGAAATAAAAAGATTAGACATAGTTGAAAATAAGTGTTTATTTTAGTCATTGCTATCAATTTTATTTAGTCATGTGTAGTCATTGTTTAGACTCTGATTGTACATATCAGAGAGAAAAAGGAAAACGGATTTGGGGCTGTGAAAGACTGGAATGCACAGTAAAGGGACTCCCCGAAAAGGGTTGGGAGCACCTCGTTTTAGAGCTAGTGCAGCTTTCACCTGAACAAGAATCCTTGCCACAACCTCTCTTCTAGTGAGGCGGAGCTGGCTCTTTCCCAAGATAACCCATGCCCTTTGGGTACTGCTCTGTCAGGAAGGTTTTCCTTATGTAGAGTTTAAATGGGAAAGGCAGGATCCCTGCAACTGAGGAGGAATGGGAAACTCTTAGGATTGAAGTTCTGAAGGCAGACAAAGAAACACTTCTGGTAAGGAAGAAAAACAGGAGTCCTCTGGAGAGGCATGTAGACATCTGGAGCACTCACCACCCAACTTAGATTTAAGATGGAGAGATAGATTTCTATATAGCTACAGATATATATGATGGAAGAAAAAATGACTTCCCAAAATAGCATGATCCCATTGAGGGAGTGTCAGAAGTAGTAAGGCTCCCAAAGAGCTAGGGTAAGCAAGGAGAGTGCAGGACATCAATGAAGGTTTCTTAGGTGGAGGCTAGGGGGCCAGGAGTATTGTGGAAAAGAGGAGGAGGGTCAGAGCCAGGATTTGACTGGATGACACAATGACTGTCGATACAGAGGAGATAGCCACTCTAGTTGGATTGGACTTTTCTTTTCCTTGGGAAGGAAAATAAGTTTTGGCCTGTAAAGAACAGAGCAAAAATGGCTAAGAGGCAGTTGATAACTCACATAAGTAAGAAGGCAGAAGAACGTTTAGCTGCCCAGGAAATTCCCTGGTTGAGCTGAACTTCATAGTCAGAGACTAAAAGAACTGGCAGATGTGGTTGTAGCACCACCATAAGGAAAACCATTTCAGAGATTGTGAAGAACATGAGAGATGTGGCAGTGCTGCAGAAGGGCACTTGTTTTGATTTTCCAAGCAGAGAAGAGAATGGAGTCTTCCACAGAGGCCAGCAATCTTTGCTTTCTGGGGAAATTGTGGAATGCGTTGTGAAAGAGATGACTAGTGAACCTCCAGGACAAGGAAGCAGTGACTACCAAGAACCATTGTGATTTCATTGAGAATGGGTTTTGCCAGAAGACCCTTATTTACTGTTTTTGAATGGCCTTTTAAACTAACAGATTTAAGGAATGATATAGATATTACACTTGTGTTTGATAAACTTACATACTATTCTGTTGAAAGACGAAGAGACTTTGTGGTGGTAGTAGTTGAGTTGTGTGTGACTTTGTGACCCCATTTGGGGTTTTCTTGACCAGAATACTGGAGTGGTTGCCATTTCCTTCTCCAGTTCATTTTACAGATGAGGAAGGAAACTGAAGCAGACAGGGTAAAGTAATTTGCCCAGGGCCACACTGCTAGTGAGTGTCTGAGGCAAGATTTGAACTTGGGAAGATGACTCTTCATGACTCCAGGTCTGGTGCTCTATCCACTGCTCCACCTAGCTGCCACCAAGACTGACTCTAATGCGGTTAGGTAGATTCTGAACTGATTGAATGACATCAAAGATTAGTCATTTGTGATTCATTGTCATTTTGGAAGTCGGGCTCCATCAAAGGGCACCAGGGGCTTGATCTGTGCTTGGCCTTGTACTGGTTAACATAAAAGCACTGATGACTTAATTGTCAAAATTTACAGATGGCATAAAACTGGAAAAGAGAAGTGACACCATAGAAAACAGAGTCAGCATCCACAGAGATCAACAGAGTAGAGCAGGGGTCAGGCTGGAGGACCAGGTCAGTTCCAGTATGGCCTCTGATAGTTTAAAAAATAAATTTGTCTTTAAGAACAGTTGAGTTTTATTGTTTTTAAAAATGTTTTAAATGTTCTTAGCTTATGTGGTTGGATTTGGCCATTGGCAGTAGATTGCCAATCCCTGTGCTAGGTACTGACCTGAATTTAAGAATATGAAATTCAGTAGGGCTAAATGTGAAGTTTTACACTCCACAGCATCACAGGCAAGACTGGGGAGTCACAAGGAGAGAACATTTGACTGACAAAAAATCTGGCTATGTGTGTGTGAACTTCAGACTTGTGAGTCAGGGATGTGATATGTCAGTCAAGAAAGCTAATGTAGTAAAAGAGACCTAGCTTTCAGGAATAAGGAGAGGCTGAACTCTGCCATGGTCACACCTCTTTGGCAGTATTGCTTTCAGTTCTGGCTATCACCATTTAGGAAGGACGTCATTAAGCTGGTGAGTATGAAGAGGCGACGCAGCTATTTTGTGCAGTGAGTAAAGCACCAGGCTTGCCTGGAGTCAGGAAGACTTGAGTTCAAAGCCAGCCTCAGACACTTACTAGCTGTCTGACACTAGACAAGTCACTTCATCCTGTTTGCCTTAGTTTCCTCATCTGCAAAATGAGCTGGCGAAGAAATAGCAAACCACTCTAGTATCTCTGCCAAGAAATCCCCAAATAGGTTTACAAAAGAGTTGGACACGACTGAAATGACTAGGCAACAACATGCAGACACCTCTGGCTGAGAAAATAAAAGACACATAGGGAACATGGCAGCTGGCTTCCAGTATCTGAAGACCTGCCATGGGAAAGAAGACTGAGACATGTTTTCTTTGTCCCCAGAAGATAGAAGTAGGAGGAGCAGATGGAAGTTTTACAGAAGTGAGGTTAAGCCCAGTGTTAGGACACACACTTCCTAAATGGGAAAGAGCTGCTTTGGGAGGGATGGACCAGTTTCCTCTTCAGTGGTGGTTTTCAACCAGTGACTTGGTGACCATTTGCCCAGTAGGTTGAGCATATGTGTGGCATGTGTGCATATGCCTGTGTGTGCGTGTGTTCATGTATACATATTAGGGATTCCTTTTTGATATGAGTTGGACTAGAGGGCCTCTTTGGTCCTTTCCAATCCTAAATGTATGATTCTTTCAAAAGCTAAACTCATTATCTTTCCCTGAAAACCTGCTTCTCCTCTTAACTCTTATCTTTCAGCAGCAGCATTTTCTGATTCATCCAGGTTTATGCTTATTTTCTCTCTCTGCCTCCCAACATATCCAGGTTGTCAGGTTTTATTGATCAGTGCGAATGGAGCACATGGCCCAGCCTTTTGTCCTTGCTACCAGGTTGCCTCCTTTCCCAGTCATGCATCTTTCTCACATCTCTGTGTTGTTACTCGTGGCTTCCACATGTGCTTCTCTTTGACTTGAGGTTGACCAGAAACTGGTAGTCCATGATTTCTACAGCATATCATGGAGTTATTTAAATTGAGTCTTTGCAGTTTCCCAGAGAGCGTCCAGCCTGCACCCTCCTTTTCAGTTCTGGGCTCGCGTCCTTGCCCATTAGTGGTTTTCTGCAGTACATATGTGCTGGTGAGCCAGTTTTCATTTATCCGTTCTCTTGCATATCATAATCTAGTCAATAGACCTTCATTATCCCTTTGGTTTCCTGTTTGAGTAGTTAGGCCAAACTCAATTTGAGATGAGTTGGTTTCTCAGAGTTGTTTGAAGTTTGCCTTTTTCTTATCAATAGTGATTTAGAGCATTTTTCACATGACTGTAGATTCTGTTGATTTCTTCTGAAAACTGCCTGTTTATGTCCTTTGAACATTTGTCACCACTCTCTCCCCCGTTTTCTCCTCTACTTTAAAAGCTCTTCTTTGCCTGCTTCTTTTTTTTTTTGAAAAGTTTTTGAAAATATTTTCCCATTTTACCTCTCTTCCCTCTTTTCCCAGTGCACCCCTCTTTCTCACCCCTTCATTTTTTTAGAGATCATTCCAACATAATCGGCTTACATCCATGCCCTCTGTCTTTGTAAGCTCCATTTAACTGTCCTAACAATGATAAAGTTTTTAGGAGTTACTTACATATATCATCTTTCTATATATGTAAACAGATTAACTTTATTGAGACCCTTATGATGACTTTCATATTTACCTTTTTATGTTTTTCTTGAGCCTTGTGTTTGAATGTCAGATTTTTCTATTCAGCTTTGGTCTTTTCATCAGAAATGCTTGAAAGCCCTCTATTTTATTAAATGTCAGTTTTTTCCCCTGAAGAATTATAAAAAGTTTTGCTGGGTAGGTTTTTCTTCCTAGCTTTTTTGCTTTCCGGAATATATTCTAAACTTTCTACTCATTTAATGTGGAAACTACTAAATCTTGTGTGATCCTCACTTTGGTTCCACAATATTTGAGTTGTTTCTTTCTGTCTCTTCAGTTTTCTCTTTGATCTGAGAGTTCTGGAATTTGATTATAATATTCTTGAGAGTTTTCATTTTGGGATCTTTCTCAGGAGGGGATTGGTGAATTTGTTCAGTTTCTCTTATACTCTTTGGATCTGAGAGAGTGGGGCAGTTTTCCTTGATAATTTCTTGAAATATGATGTCTGGACTCTTTCTTTGATCATGGCTTTCAGACAGTCCAAAAATTTTAATTATCTCTCCTTGATCTGTTTTCTAGGGTAGCTGTTTCATGATACAGTATTTCACATTTTCTTCTATTTTGCCATTCTTTTGACTTCATTTTTATTATTCCTTAATGTTTCATGGAGTTATTAGCTTCCCACTTGGCCAGTTCTTATTTTTACTGAATGATTTCCTTCAGTGAACTTTTCTACCTCTTTTTCCATATGTCCAATTCTGTTTTTTAAGAAATTTTCTTCAGTGAATTTTTGTGCCTCTTTTATTATTAGGTCAGTTCTATTTTTTAACGTATTCAGCATTTTTTTTGTACTTCTTTTACTAAACTTTTCATAATTTTCCTGCATCGTTCTTATTTCTTTACCCTATTTTTCCTCTACCACTCTTATCTCTTTCAATCTTTCAGGAATTCTTGTTGGGCTTGGGTCCAGTTAGCATTTTTCTTCTATGCTTTGATTGTAGTTATTTTTACATTGTTTTTTCATGCTGCTGTTTTCAGAGCTTCTTCTGGGGGTCTACAAGGTTTTGATGCTTCCAAGGTGTTGTGATGGTCACTGCTCTCCTGGTCTATGCTTTGGTCTTTATCAAGAAGGAGCCCCTGGTCCCCTACAACCAGCAACACTAGCCCTCCTCCTTGTTTTGGAGCTGTGATCAAGACCCCTGCTCCCTCATGACCTACCCCAGTGCTCTTAACTGCTATGGAACTGCTAGCCTGAACTGCTCATGGGCAACAGAGTTACCACTCTGTGCCAGCAAAGGATCCCTTATGATCTCTCTCTCTCTTTTTTTTTTTTTTACAAACTTTAGAAGTATTTTTTATTGCAGATAGTGCATATACATTATTAGTAGAACTGGTTCCTTTCCCCATCTCTAAGATGACATCATATCAAATACCAGATCTTGTACTGATATTAACAAAACCCCAAATGCTTTCATGTTACTCTTTTTTTCAGTACCTGGGGATTTGATTTGACCCAATTTTCTTTTTTAACCTGTGCTGCTTCTCATTGCTTCATTTTTCACTTCTCTTATTTTCCCTGCTTTAAATTGTTGCATGCAGTCATCAAATAGTTTTTGGTTCATCTCCATGAGGAGTTTCAATGCGTTATGTACCTTCTGATCACTTTCTGGCCAGTTGTCCAGCCTTCTTCCAATCTCTGGGCTGTGAAGCTGCTGCCACTGTTGTTGCTGCTGCCACAAGTGAGGGCTGTAGTGAGGCTTCCACCCCAGTGTCACAAACTTCTCCTGCCATCCTCCTAGGTTTTCTTAGGCTGGAAAAAATATCTCACCTTGACCTTTTGTTGGCTCTCCTGCTCTAAAATTTGATTTGAGGAATTATTTGAAAGTTATTTGCATCAGCATGTTGAGATAGTTCAGCTGGGTTGCCTCTAATTTGCCCTCTTGGCTCCCAGTATATTTTTTAAACAAGTTTACATGCCCTAGGTTAAGAATCCCTGTTTTTAGAATATTGATCCAACCACCTCTAGTTTCTGCTCTTTCTTGTAAGTCAAAGGACTTGCACAGTTTCCCAGATAACCTATCTAATTTTGAAGCTTGGCTGTGGCACATATCCTTATATGCCTCTCCTGATTCTAATTAGTCCTGCCTTCCTTTTTGTCCAGACTTGTGATTCCAGTCTCAGTTGGGAAGCTCCTAACTCTTAACCTAGATGGATATTCTTACACCTGAGAAATTGAGAAGTTAAGCAGACTTGCCTAGTGTCACACATCCTTGTGCATCTGTGATCAAACTTGAACCAAGATGGGAGTCTTCCTGACTCCAAGGCTGGCTGCCTCCACTCTACTCAATTTTTATTAGCCATGTTTTATCTTCACCCTTTATATGCTTAGGTTCTAGCCAAACTGTTCAGAGCTATCAGTTAAACTCTGTGTAAAATCTCTTGCCTTTGTACATTTGGTAGGCTGTTCTCTCGGGCCTGGAATGGGCTTATTCCCTTTTCATTTCCCCTTGTTGAAATGTCTCTTTTCTGAAGGCTAAGATACCACCTATTCTTTCATGAGACTTTCCTCATTTTCCACAGCCGCAAGTACAAGTATGCTTTTCATCCTCAAGTTTTCCAGTGGCAGTTTCTCTTAATCCCTGTTACCTTAGCACATTCTCCCTACTTTTATATTTATGTAAATATCATATGTACTTCTGGTAGGTTTTAAGGGTATTTCTAACAGCTTAGCAGGTACTGACTTACATAGCAAGTGCTTGGTAATTTTTTTTCTAATTAAATTACAACACTGTAAAATGAATCTGTGTATTGAATCTTATTTTATCATTGACTTTTGTTACAAAGTTGGTGAAACAATTTCCAAACTAAATGTGATAAAATGACATATTAGTAGTAATGTTCAAGATAGTTAAACAACTTGAATTCAAAACAGTCATTTTTATGATTGGTAAAATAGTTTAGAGACCTCAAGAAAATGTGTGACTTTCCCTGAGTGACTGATGGGTCAGGTGGTGGGGGGTAGTTATTCCTGGGCTTCCTTTTTCTCATGTAAAATAAAGGGCTCAGACTCCATGATGTTGAAAGCTCTTTCCAGTTCTAACATGCTAGGATTCTGTAGTTCTTTATTGGATCTGGGACTTTGGACCTTCATCTGGGAATCATTGGGAATCCTCTACGTTAGGTTCACAAATGTAGAGCTGGAAGGGGCGTTGGAGATCCTTCAGTCCAGCCTCCCCTCCCCAGGTCCTCTGCCTACAATTCTAGTGCTCTTCCACATGACAGTGGCACAGCCATGCCACATGAGCTGATCTCCACACATAGGATGAATGAGGATATCATCAATGTTGTTATTGGTATTGTCATCTTTCCTGCAGTGGAAACCCTCCTCTTTGCCCAGTGAGACAGATTTTCGTCCTTCTAATTGTCCTTTTTCAAGTCTGGCTGAGCTTGCAGCTACTGCCCTTTCGCCAAATATAGAGGAAAGTCCCAGGGTGAGGGTTCCTTTGCACCTCTCTAGCCTCAGAAAGCTGTGTTACCCTAGCCCCAGACTAGCTAGATCAGATGTTTTTACTGGTTAGTCTTATTGTATATAATTTATAGATCACTAGCTTATGACAGATAATAAATGCTTGTTGATTGATAGCAGTGATGAAATGTTAAAAAAATGAGCTAATTATTCACAGGTCACTTATTGAGTAACCTCAGTTATATAGGACATAGCTAAAAATCAGTAAGTTGTCAAAAAAGGTGCCAGAGTAGCCAATACTGATGTTATAAAAAGCTGTGCATAAAATCTGTTCTTGGGGACAGCTTCTCAGCCATAACTCAGAGTCCATTCTTATCAGTTATCATACGCTTGATTATTTGGTTCCTTAGCCCAAAGCAGGTTAGAAATAGCAAGAGGATATGTGAGCTGGTGGAAGTAATAGGAAATGACACCTGGCAGCAAGGAAAGCAGAAAGGGCCCTTTTTTTAGGAGCATAAAGTTTTTTTTGGACTTGAAAAGGGCAGCTGTCACAGAAGCCATCCCTGTGAGTGAAGAACCCATCTCCCAGTTGTGGAAAAAAACCTGCTTGGATTGTACTGAAGCTGGCTGCCCGCAGGACTGTCATATTTCCCGGCCCTCCCCCCCCATCAGCATCAAGCTGGGTAGCTTCATGGAGAGGGGAATCTTCTGAGAGCCTGAGAACTTGAACTCAGCCCCAGCAAAGCCTACATCACATGTTCTTTACTTTGGATGTTGGTGGGAATGGCTGTGAAGCTGGAGCCAGTGCACACCTGGGCTTTCTAAACACCTCTTGTAACAGGGAACCTCCTGCCTCTGGAGGTGTCCAGCCCCATGTTTGGACACTTAGAATTGTCAGAGGTCTTTCCTGTCATCTGACCTACGCTGCCTCTTTGTAGCCCCCCCGTCATTGTTCCTGAATCTGCCCTGTGAGGCCAAGTAGAAAAAAATGTAATCCCTCTTCCATAAGACAGTCCTCAGTACATTGAGACAGATTTCACTTTCCCTGAGTCTTTAGTCCAGTTCAATCTTACACATTTGTTAAGTGCCTGATAAGTGCCAGGCACTGTGCTAAGCGCAGGTGATATAGAAAGAGACCAAAGAGTCCCTGCCCTCAGGAAGCTTACAGTCTAATGGGAGAGACTGTGTGCAAAGAAATATGTACAAAGTAAGCTATATGTATGTAGGATAGATAGAGTAATTAAAAGAGAGAAGCACTGGAATTTTTAAAAATTTAATTTATTTTTGGTTTTTGTTACATTTTCAGTTCTGAAACTATCTGCCTGCCATCCCACACTCGAGGCCACCATTTCGCACAGACATTCACACCCATCCACACGTATATGTGTGTGTATGTAAAACTAGACTGTGCATCCTTCTGTATATCAGTTCTTCCTCTGAAGGTGCATAGCATCTCCATAGGTCCTTTATAATTGATTTGAGTATTTATAGTACTCAGAAGAGCTTAGCCATTCACATTTATTCTTTGAACAACATTACTGTTACTGTGTACAACGTTCTATTGGCTCTGCTCATTTCACTCTTCGTTATTTCATGTAAGTCTTTCCATGTTTTTCTAGAATCAGCCTACTCATCCTTTCTTACAGCATAGTGGTATTCCCTCACAGTCATATACCCCAACTTGTCTAGACATTCCCCGATTAATGGGCATCCCTTCAATTTCCATTTCTTTGCCACCACAAAGAAAGCTGCTGTAAGTATTTTAGAACAGATAGGTTCTTTTCCTTTTTCCCGATCACATTGGGAAACAGATCTAATAGTGGTATTTCTAAGTCTCAGAGTATACAGTTTTATAATTCTTTGGGCATAATTCCAGATTGCTCTCCAAAATGCTTGGATCGGTTTACAGTTCTGCCAACAATTATCAGTGTCCCGATTTTCCGACATTCCTTCCAACATTTGTCATTTTCCCCTTCTGTTATTTCAGCTAGTCTGAAAGGTGTGATATAGTATCTCAAAGTTGTTTTAATTTGCATTTCTTTAGTTGATGAGTTAAAGCATTTTTTCATATGACTATATTTATCTTTTATTTCTTCATCAAAAAATTGCCTGTTCATATCCTCTGAGAAAGCACTGGAATTAAGAGGGAAAGGGAAGCCAGGTTAACTGTGCCTTGTTCCCTTAACCCCTTCTCATGTAACGTGATCTTTAGGCCCTTTGCCATCCTTGGAATATTCTCTGCTTTTCAGCATCCTCTTCCTACCAAAGTGAACACTCCAGATCAGGCTTGAGGAGAGTGTAGTGTAGTGAGATTACCACTTCCCTTATCCTGAGAGCTGGGTTCTTTTTCATGTAGTCTGAAATCAATTAGCTGTTTATATTTTAGGCTGCCTCATAATACCCCAAGAAATAGGAAGTTTACAGGCCACTCAAGCCTCTGTACCTTTTTTCAGAACTGCTGTGTATTCATGGCTCCCTTATTGTACAGTCATGAAATCAACTTTATACTCAGAGTGTATAAAGCTTTCTTTTTAGTCCTATTGAATTTCATCTTGTTAGATTCAGCCCAGTGCTCTAACCTCTCAAGATCTTGGTGCGTCCTGACTGTCATCCAGTGCATTATCCCAATTTGTGTAATTTTCAAATTGTGTGACCATATCCTCCATGCCTTTATCCAGATTATTAATAAAAATCTCGAATAGCATGGGGTCAAGCATAGATCCCGGGGGCATTCCCCTGGGGGTTTCCTGCCACGTTGATGTTGAGCCATGACAACTATCGTTTGAGTCTGGCTCTCCAGGCAGTTCCATAACCATCTGATTGTATTATTATTTAATCCATATCTTTCCATATTCTCCACAAGAAGAATGGGAGATACTTTATCAAAAGCTTTGGAATAATCTGTGGTCTAGGTAAACTATATCTTCAGCATTCCCTTCGTTTACTGTAGTAATTCTGAGGTCAATGTGGCCTGGACTGTTGTTGGGGTTATGCTGGCCCTTCGTGATCATGACTTCCCTTTAATGATCCATTCTGGAACTTTCCCCAGAATTGAAGTTAAGCTCATTGGCATAGACTCTTCTTTTCCATTTTTTGAAAATCTAAGTATATTTGCCCTTCTCCAGCATGGTGGTGCTTTACCCTGTTATCATTCAGATGTTCCTGATAGCGGCTCAGAAATTATATCTGGCAGTTCTTCCTGGCCTGAAATGCCATTCATTGGTGCACTTGTCTCCTCACTTACCTTGGGCAGACCTTTGTTCTTTGTCTGTCTGTCATTCTGTCATTCCTGGGGCTGTGCTGATCGTAGCCTAATATCTCATTGAATTTTTTGGCTGCCATAGACCTGGCTTTTTCCCAGATAAATGCTCAAATAAGAGATTATCCTAGAGTTAATAAAAATAAAATGATAATGGGAAACCAAATCAGTGCCCAGACCCTACTCATTAATAATTTTTTGGCCATTACTTTGTAGACTTTGATGTTCGCATTTACACTTGGCAGTCTGAGTGATCCTGTTTTCTGTCTGTGTTTTCAGCATTAAGTCACAACACAGTGGAGAGTGTTAAAAACCAAACATGTGACTACCCAGTGTCATTCAGTGTCCAACTTTCACAAAAAGGCACATTTAGTATTTATTTGCACTTAGTCAAGTACAGAAAACTTCTCATTTAACACCTCCTCTGTAATTAGAAATATTCACAGTAACTGCGACTACAGAGCTTACAGCGTGTGGTGAGTTAGTAAATATCGCATGTATGTTCCAGGTTACGTCTTACACTCTCTCACCGAATTCTTGCTAATGATGTTCTTTCTGCAGACTTACTAAGGACCTACTCTAATCTCTGTGCTCCATGCTGGGGAAAATAAAGCTAAACAGGACAGAGTCACCACCTCCCAGAACTTTTTATCTGATAGACAAGAAAAGATATGTGAACATATAAATACAAATTATAAAAGCTTATAAGCTCAAGTGAGAGGAGCATTGGAACAAGAAATGTTAGGTAAGCCTGTAATACACAAAAATAAAATTTAAATACAAGAGCAATTTTAAAGATATTTCGGTACTACCCAGCAAGAATAAAAAATTCGGATCTTCTGATAAGTTTAACATTATTGTACTTTTTACAATTTTACCCATTAATAATGGGATGAATGACTTTTTTCTTCATAAAGATTAACTTCTCTTTCTTTTGTTGTTTGCTACTAATAACAATTTGTACAGTTTGTTATTTTGGAAGTTTTAAAGATCTTGACTGTTTAGTTATGTTATTTCGATCTTTTTTCAGCTGTTACATATTTGAAAATTGCTGTTTACTAAGGATAAATCTTCCCCCAAAAAAGCTTTGTCTATTTGAAAATTGGGTGTCTATTCCTGTTGATGCTGATAATATTATAGGATACCTTTCAACTGGAAAAGAATTATTGTGTAGGAAAATTATATGCTGCTGTTACAATATGCTCCCTAATCTTAAAGGAAATCCATGTAATTTGAGCAAGGAGTGTACAGGGTGTTCTGATTCTTAATGGAGGAAGGGTATAAAATGCTGTTTAATACTTGTATGGGCATTTCGAGTTTTATTATTATTTTAAGTGGTTATCTGTAAACTGGGAAGAGGTGGTAATGTAAGTCACTTTAATTCCTACAGGAATCTAGAAGGGACTTCCATGCTATAGCCTTAAAGCAAGTTAACACGTCAGAAAAGGAGAGACTGTGAAGCAGTTAGATCTTCAGATACAGGTCTGTGGACCGTTTTCCAAAGCAAAGTGATTAAAGAATGGTTACAGAAAATGTTTTAGGTATGAAGGCAAATTTTATGAAAAAAACAAACAACCCCTGAGAATGTTTTAAGTAAAAATAACAAGAGAATTGCCTACTCTTTACAGAAGATGTTACTGTTGGTGCTTTAGGAATGTGAGTCAGCTAATCAGCTGCTTTTTAGGTGCTGTGTGGCACAACACAAAAGCATTTCAAATAAACAGATTATTTCCTTAATATAAATATGAAACTCTAAATATAAATACTCAGGTGTTAGATCAAAAAAGGATCAGAAAGTGAGTTATTTAAGAAGTTTAAAAGTCATAGATGATAAATAACATTTCCCACTCATTGTACAAATGAGGAAACTGAGGCAAGCAGGGTAGGGTGCCTTGCCCAGGGTCACACAGCTGGTAAGTGTCTGAGACCAGATTGGAACTCGGGAAGATGACTCTTCCTGATTCCAGGTCCTGGCGCTCTATCCACTGCACCACTTAGCTGCCCTTTGCAAAAATAGGTGCATGAAAATAATTTCATAGTGATAATAATAGAGAAGAACCATGGTATAGTTGAAGTAGTGTCCGATTGGTAACTTAAAGGCTTACTACCTGTGTGAATGAACTAGTCTCAAGGTCTCTGAGCCCCAGCTTCCTTATTTGTAAAATGGGGAAGATAATATTAGACTGACAAGCTTCCAGGATTGTTGTTAAGAAAGCACTTTGTAAGATTCTTAAGTACTAATTAAATATGAGTTATCATTATCCTCATAACAATAATAGTACTTATACACTATGAGTAAACTGAAACCCAGAGAGATTCGGTGGCTGTTCAGTGTCACAAAGTAAGCTGCTGAGCTGAGTCTTCTGAATCCTTTTTACTTAATGACTCAGTCACCCTGTGAATAGCGTTGCTGCTGTTGAGGCCTGTTTAGCTTGTGAAGGGTAGAGGACTTAGGAGATACTGATCTTCTAGCAATATCCTGGAACTTGCTTTTTTGAAATAGCCTATGAGAGGTCACCTGTTTGGTCACAGGCTTCTAGGCATTCCAGGATGATAAAATCTGGCTGCCTTTTTAAAATAATGATCCAGGTAAATAGTTCACTGTGCCACCCCTGCCCCTTTACTGTTAGCTCTGCTGTTATGTTCTCTTCTGCTTTGTTTTCTGTTTCATTCTTCTTTTTCTATTGTCTTCTCTTTGTGCCACTTCTGTGCTTCTAACTTTGGTGCTGGTAGGGCTGTGAAATCTAGTGATCCAGTCCCTGGACCAACCAGTAGTTGTCTCATAAGGTCTTGCATCTTCAAAGTTTTTGTATGTTGCCTTATGGGGACAGATAGTGACACAGTTGAATGGAGTACTTAGCCTGGAGTCAGGAAGACCTGAGCTCAAATTCACTACCAGCTGTGTGACCCTGGGCAAGTCACTTAAGCTCTGTTTGCTTCAGTTTCCTCATCTGTAAAACAGTGATGATAATCGCTCTGACCTCCCAGGGATTTTGTGAGGATCAGGTCAGATAATCTACTTCTTTCAGATTCTCTTCAGTAATTGCTAAAGTTTTGTCATATCTAACTTTTCTAAAATTTTATTGAATTACTTATGTTTCTTTTAAGTCTGAAAAAAAGTTTGTTGATGTCCCCAACTGTAATTTTATTGTCTACTTCTTCCTATAAAATGATTAACTTTTACTTTAAATATTAGGAGACTGTCATTTGGTGCATGTACATTAAGCATTGATTAAAAAAAGCATTACCTTTGATGACTTTAAGCATAATAGTTTCCCTTTTTGTTTCCTTTAAACATATATAAATCTACTCTTATCTGAGATCATGACTGCCACCCCTGCTTTTTGGGAATTCATCTGAAGCATAATAAATTCTGCGCCTGCTCCTCATTTTAACTCTCTTTTTGTTTCAAGTGTATTTTTCTTAAACAACATGTTGTTGAATTCTGCTTTCTAATCCACTTTTATCCTCTTTCATTTTATAGATGACTTCATCCCATTAAAACTCAGGATTATATTTGTTAATTCTATATTTCCTTCCATCCTATCTTCTTATATCTTTTTTATCCTTGCCCCCCTCCCCTATTGACAAAGGAAAAGGGAATGAGAGAAAAGGAGTTTTCTCGTATGTGCTCCACTTTTTTTCCCTGCCTCTTCTCTTCTTACTTTATCTAGACGCAATCGTGGAGTTTTTTTCCTTTTTTTCCTTTCAATTCCCTCTTCACAGTCCAAACTCCAGAGCTGGAAATTTGTCGTTATGACTAATTCATTCCTCATTCCAGCCTTTCCTGCCTGTTTCCTTGTTGAGTTTACTGTATTCCTGTACCATACTATGTGTGTCTCCAACCCTCCTTTTACCAGGTCCATTGAAAGGGAGGTTCATGTGACTTCAGCTTTCCCCAGCCCTTCCTGCATAGTGATCCAGCTTCTTTCTCACAGACCCATAGTAAGTTTCACTTTTTCTGTACCTTCTGTTCCTTAGTATATTCTTTTTCTGTCCCTTCACTTAAGTTCACCAAAACAGAATAAAACTACCCTTGTATCCTTGGTCTTATTGAACTTCCTTTGTGACCGAATTGGATTGAATTGAGTTCTTTTTACCAAATTGAAGAAGAACAGAGAGTTTTCTAGTCAGAGTCTCTATAGCCTTGGGGGTCCCTAATCTAGGGATTCCTATCAGGTGGGAGCTAGCATGCTCCCTCTCTTCCTTCTCGCACGAGTGAGAAGAATCTGCGTCTACTATTCATTAGGAGCTGGCCAGGAGGGGAGGTGTTTGCTGGCACATACTGTGCCACAAGGGGGAATTTCAGTACAGATCTCAGGCTCCAGCCAGAAGTCATTTGTTATTTCCTGAAGAGAACAGTGCTGGTTGAACATACCCCAGTGTAAACTTGTACGAATCTTACCTTACTAAGTACCTTCGCTTCACTTGTAATTGTTCTATGTCTTGCATACCTTCCCTTTGTAGGAAAGTATGTGGTCTGAGCCATTTTGTTGCCTCACTTGCTTTGCTCACAGAATTCCTCTTATCCAAAATTTGAATTACAATTGGATGGACTGCCACTTGTGCCAGCCTACTAGTACATGCATTTTGGGTAAACATGGCAAATGGACAGTGACTTGGTTTCAGTGTTAAGTAGAAGGAAGAGAGCCAGGGACTCTGTACTTGAGAAACTATGTGATGCCCACCCTTGAGGCACAAGTTTCTTCCTGATTTGAAATAAAGTTTCATCTTTGACACTAGTATTTTTTGCTCCATAGCAATAAAAAGTGAAATGGTACTATGTAATGTGTATGTATGTATGTCTGTAAGTCTGTCTATAAGTCTGTCTGTCTGTCTGTCTCTCTCTCTCTCTCTCTCTCTCTCTATATATATATATATATATGTATGCACACACATATAGAATGGTAGGTGACCCAGAGAGTATGGAGATAGGGCTTGTGGGCTTAGAGACCGTCCATTGTAGCCATGGCAATGACTGGCATGCTAGGAGTGGCACCAACAGTAGTGTTTAGGAGATGCATTGATCCTAGAAAAGGAGGTGTAGTAAGCTGGTCATATAGAAGGAGTGAAGGTTAATGGCATGGACAGCTTTAGTTAGCATTGATACCTAGCTGAAAGTTATTTAAAGACATGGGGAGGACTTCAGCATGATGAGTAGACCCTCTGTGGTGCATTATGAGAGGACGTGAGTGGGAATCACACAGATGAAAAGGGCCGCATGGGTGTGATTGGTATCACTGGAGCAAGTAACCATTTCGTTAAGATCACAAGTACAATGAAATATTGAATTGGAAGAGTGTTTCTGCTTGTGACTTTTTTTCTGAAAGCCGATTTTGGAAATTGAGTCACTATCTAGGTAATAGCCATTAGTGTAATGGTTTAGCAGGTGAGGGAATTGTTGGAGTGCTCTTGTTTGTTAAGTTAAACAGCAGTTCAACAGATCAGCCTGTCTGCACTTTTCCACCATGTGTAATTTTCGTTCATTCCCACCAGTAGATGCTCCCTAGAGGGTCAGCCTTATGTCCTGGGCTTTCTTCTAAATTTCATGACATCATACAGCTGCATATCCAGCATATGAGCTGTCCACTTCTATGTCTCTTGTTAAAAGACTGGTCTGCTTCTTTTCTGGTTATAAAACTCTTTAATGATGACTTTTCAACCCCTTATTCTATGTTGGAGCCACTGTGTACCTCTCCATTGCTCTTAGATTGACCCCGAAGGTGGATTCCTTAGATGTGATGGCATGCCATGATTCAAAGCCATGTGGCGTTATTAGAAGAATAGAAATTCAGATTGAATTACCAAAATTTTTAAAAGTGTAGGGTCATCAAGCATTTAAGAAAAATGCATAGGAGGGAACAGATGGAAACACAGACAAGCAGGGTGGCTTTGAAAATAACATGTACACAGGAGGGAGAAGAAAGCTGACTGTGGTACGGATTTGTGGTTGCATCTACAGCTTTTTACTTTTCTGCATTGTGTATGCAAATAATCGTTCACTTGTTTAATTTTAGAACAACAGTTTTTCAATATTTTAAAGAGTTAATGTGGATTAAAAGCAGCAACTTATACATAGTGAATTTTGGGTTTTAGGTAAAGTACCCATTTTCTGGTCTTTGTTCATGGACATGTGCTACTTTGTTGATGATTTTCAAGTTCATCATGGTATTTTTACATAAAATTTAAAGAAAAGAAAATGAGGGATTTGTCCTGGATGAAAGTTCTTTCTAGGTCTAATTCCGTGATTCTGTATCTTTTATATGGTGCATAGATTGATCAGTGAATTCCCTGTACATTTTTTCTTTAGACAAATTTATCCTGTTAATTGTTTTCCTGTGTGTTTGTGCCTCCTGGGATGACTTGTTCAGGTGAATTTTAGAACGTACATTATTACTTATACTTTCTCTGAACTTTCTAAAATCCATTCTGCTAAAATGAGGGTGGGTCTCAGACTTTTCAGTCAGCATTTATTAAGTGTCAGCTGTATGCCACACTGTATCAGAAATTCTAGTATGGAATGAGTACTTTTTACTTCAGGTGCCCGTTATTTCATGCCATCACTTCATGTTCTCACTTCTTAGTGGTGAGAATCAGATTCTAAATCAAAGTTCCCCTGGCAGTGGTTCCTGCACGTTTAGAAGTGAAATTAGGAAGAACATTTTGGTTGGGCAGGTACATAGTGTAGGGCAGAAGTATCAAACAAGTCATTCTCAGCACTCTGGAATGTAGCCTGAATCAGATTAAAATGTAGTTGGGGAATATTTAACCAAATAAAATCTAATAAAACAGAAAACACCAACATGTGGTTTTCTAAGTTAGTGTTCAGCCTGCAAAGATATTTATGTACAGTTTGGTGACCCCCATTTCTATTGGAGTTTGACACTACATGGACATGAAATTGGAAAGACCTGAGCTTGAATCCAGCCTTAGACACTTATTAGGTTTGCGACCCCTGGCAAGTCACTTAACTTTTCTTAGCCTCAGTTTCCTTGTCTGTAAAAGACAGGAATAATAGCACCTATCTCACAGAGTTGCTAGGAAAATTAAATTGGAGAGGGGGAATATACACACCCATATACACATATGTATATACACACATACATAAAACATACCCCCCCACACACATATGTACTATGTAAAATATTGTTATTATTTTTATGGTACCTAGCGTAGTGGATATACATTAGCAGTATTCTTTTAAACTTTTCTTTGAAACTCAGACAAATCTATTTTACCGTCCCTTGTTTAAGGGCGCTCCGTCCCTGACCAGCAGCCTGTCATTCCTGTGTATTTTAAGTAGTCATTTAGGAATCCAAATTGTGCTTTGATGCCATTTTCTTAACAAGCTAGTCACTTCTCAAATCTTCTGAAATGTTGCCTTCAATAAACAACAACGTAAGTTCTACAGAATTTCTGCCTGAAACTTAATAAGCTTCAGCAGCGCTTTTTTACATACTTTATGGCACAATCATTTGTTCCCAGCTTTAATAGTCATTTAGTTTAGCAAGTCCTAGGTACACACCGTAGAAAGACAAGCCACCTTTGTTCCTTGTTATCACTACGACAGTTAAATCAATCACCAAGTATTTATTAAGCACCTACTGTGCACCCTAACAGCCTCTTTATGCCACAGTACAGAATCACAGCCACTACCACATGTCCCTTCTTCCACTCACTCTTGCTGGATAATCTTTCACCTGGGAGAGTTCCTATGGATCTGCATCACCATTCCCTGGAAGATAAGCAGCTGCTTCTTTTTGGAGGTTGATGTCTTCCCTTTCATGAAGTTCCTCATATCTGATCCAGCGAATCCAAGCTCATAGTCAGTAACAGCCTTCCCTCTCGGACTTCATATAGCACATTTTTTGTATCTTCTTTTATGCCTATCAAGTAGTAACATGTATGATAGTCGTATGGGTTTCTGTGATCTCTAGACTGTTAGACTGAGTATTATATATTAGTATTAGACTGTGTATTGTGAAGGCAGTGCTCTTTACTCATCTGAATTTTCTTTTCTCTCTCAGTAGCTAAAGTGCTTTGCCCTCAGGAAGCAAGTTGCAAGTGTTGGTTAAACTTGAAACCTTGCTGAGCTAGAGCCTTTCCACTGCCTTTCCCACAGATTATATACACTATTTGTGTCCTTAAAAAGATAAAAAGGAATTTAATACCCACAGTCATGTTAAATCTCTGTTAGAAATGATCAGACATGGTTTTAGTTTTGCTGGTGTTGCCTAGACCAACTTGAGGAGCATACCCAGGTAATATCTTACCAAGCATTAGGTGGCAGTAGTGTGTTGTCGTTGACTATGGCTTTGTGATTTCATTTTTTTCATCTTCCATGATTTTAACGCGGTGTCAAAATGTAAAGAACATCACTATGGTATATTTTGTACGTAACTGTTTATAACATACTGATTTTGTTATAGGCACATGGAATTCTCATTAAAAAAAACCACCCCCTTTCAGTCCATGTGTATATCGTCTTACCTCCCTAACTGTATTCAGAAGTCATTAGAGGTAGTACTGCACCCTCTTCAGATTAATAGCACTTCACCAAACGTTTAATGGCTGCCTCATAATAACAGTGATTTGCAATACTGTAAACTAAAAATTATCTCAGAGGTTTTTGTCGGCACCTTGAGAAGCTTGTTTAGGCCTTTAGAGTACTTTAAGTTCATTAAGTTTTACCAGTCCTTACAAGAATTTTTTCTGTCTTTCTAGTTTGGTTTATTTGACTCCTGTCTTCAGTGTGGAATTCTTGTATGTTGTTAAAAAGTCCGGGCTTTGCTCCTCTGTAATCAGATTAATCAAATTACCGGGAAGGCTTACGTTATTTAAGTGAAGTGAACACATTCCAGGTCCAGGGGCACATTCCTGCAAACAGGAGTGAAGCACAATGTTTTCTAATGGAAATCAAATCTAAGTTCTGTAATCATTTCTTTTTTTCTCTCTTTATTTTTTAATTCCTTCTTGTATCTCACAGGCAAAGGAGTTTAGGGAATTCAAGGCCAATGTAGTGGTGTCATTAATTTGGCAGAATGATCAATTAATAGAAGAAGAGCATGAAAGCGTTGACAGAACATGCTGCCTAATTAGTATTTGATGAACCATGTCGGCCGCAGAGCAAAGTGTTCAGTGTTGCTTCAGGGTAACAGCTCTTCAGGACCTTTAGAAATAAATCACTACATATGTTTAGCTAGAATGTCTTAGCTTAGTTTCACTTTAGTCCTTAATTATGTAAAAATCATGTCTCATTGTACCCAGAGGGCAGGTAAAATCAACCAAAACCCTGCTGCTGATTAAAATCTCATATGTTGGAGGCAGAGTGTTCATTTTTGGAATTCCCTTTGTGGCCTGTAAAGCTCTTGGTTATTGAGTACAAGATTACTTTGTGAAGGTTATTGTGTGTGTGTGTTTAAATTTAGCTTCATGTTTAAATGTCTTGTGATTTATCTTACTGCATTAAAATTTATTAAATGGATTGATTTAAAATTTTAAATATGCTTCATATCCATTTAAGTATCGGTCTGGGTGGCAGTGGACGTATTTGTACATAGCTGACAAGGTTTTGTGACTAAGAGTTTACAGAGACAAGATTATTATTATATTTTAGAATTAGTAAATGGGTTTTATGCTCTGCTTATTGTATTCTGTCATTTAGAAAAGTTTTTGTGTACCCAAGATTAGAAGGAAACTGAGGGTGGGAGGGGATTTACAGGAAGTTTCTCTTAGATAAAGACTTCACGTCTCAAATAGACAGAGAACTGAATCAAAATAAGAGTCATTCCCCAATAGTCAAAGGATATGACCAGGCAATTTTCAGAAGAAGAAATCAAAGCTATCCATAGGTATATGAAAAAATGCTCTAAATCACTACTAATTAAAGGTAAATGAAAACAACTCTGAGGTATTACCTCACACCTGTCAGATTGACAAATGTGATAGAAAAGAAAAATGACGAATGCTGGAGGGGATGTGGAAAAATTAGAACATTAATGCACATTTGGTGGAGTTGTGAACTGGTCCTACCTTCCAGGAGAATTTGGAACTATGCCCAAAGGGCAAACCCTGTGTATACCCTTTGACCTAGCAATAGCAATGCTATGTCTGTCTCCTAAAGAGATTCCTCTCCCCCCGCCCTGAAAAGGACATATATGTACAAAAAAAATTTATAGCCGCTCTTTGTGTGGTACCAAAGAATTGGAAATCAAGGGGATGCCCATCAGTTGGGGAATGGCTGAACAAGTTGTGGTATATGAGTGTGATGGAATACTATTGTGCTTTAAGAAATGATGATCAGGATAGTTTCAGAAAAACCTGGGAAGATTTATATGAACTGATTCAAAGTGATGTGAACACAATCAAGAACACTGTATACAGTAACACTATTGTAACAGTGATCAATTGGGGAAGACTGAGCTGCTCTGATCAAGACAGCGATCCAAGATAATTCCAACAGACTCATGATGAAAACTGCTGCCCACTCCAGAGAGAGAACAGTGATGTCCAAGGGCACATTGAAGTGTAACCTTGTCACTTTCATTGCTTTTCTTGTCTTTTTTTCTGTTCTGTTTTGCAATGTGGCTAATATGGAAATGTGTTTTGCATGATTTCACATGTATAATGGGTATCATACTGCTTGTCATTGAGGAAAGGGGGGCTTGAGAGAGGAAGAGAATTTGGAACTGAAAAATTGTATGAATGAATGTTAAAAGGAAGCAATAAATGTATTTTTTTAAAACAAGTTTTTGCACTTGATTGCCTCAAGTAAGTAATCACTTGTTACTTTGTGTTTGATGCTACCTGTGTTCTACAGACTGACTCTCTGGTTAATTTTTCCTTTTTCTTATTTTTAGCCAGAAGTCAACCCTAATCATATAAAAAATAGTTAGCTAACATTGAAGAATTTTTTTAATTAAGCAGGACCAGTAATTGCCTATATACTTTTAAAATACTTTACAGTTACAGAAGTGCTTTGTACGTGTTATCTCAGAGTTGTGAACAATTAACGTACAAATATTAGAAATAGAGCAGAGTGACTTGGCCAAAGTCACCCCTCATTCTCTTTAAAAATGAAAATGACAGTATTTTAAAAATACTGGTAAGTCCGAAGACTAGGATTTCATAGTTCTTAAAGATCCACCAAGTGCTGCCAAAATAACTGCTGTAGAGATCAGAGGCTGTTAACTCCCTAAGCAGCAGGTTTTCCTTCTTACGAGAAGAGGACTAAAGTGACATCCGAGTGATCAGGCCACTATGCACAAACTGTCAAATGAGCATTTGGAGTGGAGAGGTCTTTAAATTTCCGCTTCTCACATTTCTTTTAATGTACTGCAGTTTTGCTTTGCTCAGAGAGCCTAGTGCTTTCTTTGATGTGGGCACGCCAAACCAAAGATTATGAAGTTACGATATACTTTGGTTCAGCTAGAGAGATTGCCTTTTCAGTAAATCCGCTGTAACCTTATTATAACATTGTCTTTGGTTCCATGCTTTGGGGCTGCCTTGTGAGGCCATGTTATCAAGAAGTTCTTACAGTATTCAGCTCCCTCCTATGTGGTTTATTTGGAATCTTGTTAAACCAGATTGCATGTAATAAGACTTTAGGGCAGGGGTGGGAACCTGCAGCCTTGAGGCCACACGTGGCCCTCTAGGTCCTCAAGTGCAGCTTTTTGACTAAATCCAAACTTCATAGAACAAGTTCCCTTAATAAAAAGATTTGTTCCGTAAAACTGGGACTCATTCAAAAGGCCTAGGACCTAGAAGGCCTCATGTATCCTTGAAGCTGCAGGTTCTCCACCCCTGCTATAGGGTGTGATACTTAGGTCTTTTTGAGGAAACAACTTCTCTTTGAGGATATAACTAAACAAACTTTAGTTGAGGCTGATAGAATCTTGATAGTTTTAAATTTTAATTGGTCTCTTTAATAATTTATATATATTATATGGAAGATATTAATATTGATGTCATGTATTATGGACTTTTCTTCTGCATCTAAAATTATTTTACACAGATTTGCACAGCATCATAACATAAACTTTAACACTATTTCTTTAATCTCCAAGAAATATGGTAGAGGTAGAACTAAGTACTAGACTGTGTAATTTCATTGGTTTAGGGCACCTCTGGTTGAAGAAGCTACCACTACCAGTTCAGCTTTGTACCTCTCTGCAACTTAGAGTGTGAGTGGATGAAAAAGCTGTGCCAAACACTGTGTTAAATATTGGGAATTCAAACAGAAAAGCAAGAGAGTCTCAGCTCTCTGTTCTAATGAGAAGAAAGCATGCATGGAAGGCTTCAGCTGGTAAGACAGACAGAAAGACCTCATGGTCCTTCAGATGTGTCCTCTACAAGGAAGTTGGCTGTGCCTTTTCTTTAGCATCATTTCCAGCCATTAGACCTTATTTGTTGCACTAGTTGACAGAGCCACAGACAGACTTTTTTATGAGAATCTTATTTTCCAGATCTTCATTATCTGTGGCTACTGAGGAGTTGGGGGGAGGGGGGAAGTGGGGAGAGAGGGAAGACTGGAACACTAGCAGTTATGTGCAGAGGCAGTTACCACATTGAATGTCCCTGGTCAGTGGCTGTAGGTGTAGGACTGGAAGCAGAACCAATGGGGATCCTTCTGCTCCTGGGTCACTTTTCCTGTCAGTGGCAGTGGGTGGCTCATGGGCATTGGTAGTGGTAGGGATTCCTTTTCTCCATAGCAATTGTTCCCTGAAGTGATGACTTCAGGAGTAGGGCAGAGCTGAAATCAATACCGGTAGTCAAGAAGGTCTTACTCTTCTTGGGATTCTTGGATTTACTTTCCTGTTGGTGAGAATTGCTTACAGCTGTGGTCTCCAAAGTCGAGGCCGCAGGTCAGACCCCAATGGGCATATTATCACTGTAGTGTTGTTCACTGACCCCTTTTGGCACCCAGCTTCTGGACCTCGGTGCCATTAGAACCAGACTGATACCTGGTCACCTATAGCAGTAACTGCAGCTTCCAGTGGGAAAACCCTAGTCTCTGCCACTCCCATTCTTTCCCTCTTGCTCAAACAGATTAGGGGCACCATTAATGAAAAAGACCATAATGCTGGCCGTTTTATTGCTTTGTTTTTGCCTCTAGGTTTTTGCCTTACAGGAAGGACTAATTTTCCTTTTACTCACCTTGAATCTGAAAGCTTTATCAATACAGATAGGAGGAATGTGTTTTCCTGGGGTCAAAACATCTAGAATTGAAAGAGATCTTGGAGGTCATTGAGGCCTCTTCGTGTTATAATTGAGGAAATGGGGTCCCAAGTGAGGCTAAGTGACTTTTCCTGGGTAAGAGAGATTGGAAATGACCGAATGGGCATGCAAATACTGCACAGCATTGCCGCTCTCCTTGGTATACTGAACTAGTTGGTACTAGTAAAGTAAATTTGGGGCATTGAAAAGAAAGCATTATTTTATGTGGCAGATGCTAACTTTTGGAATTTGTTACCCTTTAGAAGTGATACAGGCTGAAAATAGAGCTGCAAAAAAAAGTTTAGATTAAGTTAAGGATTCGTGATAAACTATTAAGAGAAAGTTGGATGTTCTAGAGTTTGTTTTTCGGTCGTTTTGCAGTCATGTCCTACTCATCATGACCCTATTTGGGGTTTTCTTAGCAAAGATACTAGAGTGGTTTGTCATTTCCTTCTCTAGCTCATTTTACAGATGAGAAAACTGAGACAAACAGGGTTAAGTGACTTGCCCAGAGTCAACACAGCTAGGGAGTGTCTGGGACTAGATTTGAACTCAGGAAGATGTCTTCCTGACTCCAGGCCAGGTGATTCTAGAATTTATTCCTAATCTTTCAACACTGAAATCAGAAAAAAATGATTTCATGCAACAAATATTTATTAAGTTCCTAGCGCATGTAAAACTCTGACAAACCACGTTTCTGTTGATATCATTAGACCTTGAGTGCTCACTGTGTGCCAGGCACTGTGCAGAGCTTCCAGCAAATAAAAATAAGCGGAAAGTAAAATAATCCCTGCCCTCAAGGAATTTACTTTCCTATGGGGGAAGACAGAGCACCTAAGGAAGCACACATGTTGGAGGTGGGAGGGGAGAGAATCAACTTGTGAACTCTTGGTGTGGGCAATTGTTTTGGAATCCACAAAGTCTGGAATGAGACCAGAAGGGGAAGGGAGGCTGGCTGGCCTGGCCCCTCCCCCAAATGGAGGCTCCTGAAGGAGCTCCTTGATGGGAGAGGGAGACCCTGTGGAGGGATACTGAAACATGAGTAGGTTTCAGGGCTGGTGTAGACTACTTCAGGGCCCAGAGCCCCAGAGTTGAGGTCTGGGATGAGAGCAGCAGAGGCACGGTTTTCATGTTGAGAAAGTTGAGAAGAGACCCAGGAGGTCCCAGGGTGGCAATTCTTATGTTTTGGTTTACCTTGAAATTTGATGCCACGTTAAAGGGGACTTTTAAAAAAACTTTTAAAAAAATCTAAACAGTTTTAGAAAGTTAAATATATAATTTCACTCCAGTTAATTTTTTCATAGTGTTTTCAGTAATGCCATATTTTTGAAAGACTTCGGGGAACTTGGAAAAAAAATAAAAAATATAAATTGACTTGAGAAGATATATTCTTTTAGAGAAATTAAATGGTTATAATAAATGTGCACTTAAATTATTTATTTTTACTAGTGTAGGATCAATCACCATTTATAATCTGATTTCCTAGGTGATATGTTTTGTATATGATCAATAACAAGTTCTTCTATAGCCATACTTCATTTGACTTTGCCAGCTGATTATGTCTCAGTGAACAGATCCAGGAATGTGTGATACTAAGCTACAGGTATACGTATAATAAGTTAGTGGTACAACCCTGTCATTGCTAGCTGCTGAGTAGTCTCGGAGGCTGTAAAGAAATGTAATGTTTTTGTTTTTAGAAGGGTTCCTTAAAAGTTTTTTAACTTACTTAACTACCTCATTTTACATGTGAGAGTATCAGAGGTTGTATCTTATCATGTAGGTTGTGTGTTTCATTTTTTGACTTGGAAAAAAAGTACAAAATAGGGGAAAACTATTGGGAAAAAAATACTTGAGTACTTAGTTCTTTGATTACGTTGTGTTGTAATCTGTCCAGTGATGCAGATCAAAATCCATCATTGCCTTCTCATCCTCTCTGGTTCTTGTCTATGTCTTCCTATAAATCTTCTGCAGGGGATCCACCCTGTGTGCTGGGGATGGGACGGAAGGTCCAGGTTTCTGTAGATATCTTGACTTCGTGTGACTAGTAGCGGAGCACAGGAATTATTTGCCCATTATCCCCTACATCTTTATCATGGGCCTGTTTTGTCCAGTCATACGTCTGAAGTCTTATTCATTTGAACAGGCATCTATTCCTTGCCTGCTTTGTGCCATGCACCGTGCTAGACATGGGAGACACAAAGGCAAAGAGCAGAATAAAAACCCTCGTTAGCTCAAAGAGCTTGCATTGTACTGGATGCCGTCCTTTGTACCCTTTTACTGAAAAGTTCTCCAGTGGTGATGTGTTGATGTGTGCCCTCACCCATCATGCACCACTTCGTTGACCTTTGAGTGGCTTAGAGACTTTGGTACTCCATGGCTCAGACCAATATACCATCATCAGGAAAGTATTCATGTGAAGAAGATGGGTTTCTGTTTCAAGAAAAGCTTTGATTCACTAAAAACACTGTGCTGTCTTCCACGGGCCATCCAGCTTTCCTGCTCCTATTGAGTTTGTTGTCTGTCTAATATTTGTGTTTGTCTCATACACATGTGTATATGGTTAGCTAGCCCTTGGATGGTCCGTTCAGTTGAGGCAATAGATGTTCTCTATTCATTTTGTTTTTCCTGTGGAGATGGTTAGACCAGACTTTAATGATTATACATCTGATGTAGGACGTTTTTCATTCTCGTGTGGCTTGATGTGGTGAATACAATGTCACCATCACACAGAAGCTTCTGGAGGACCTCATCATCTCTTAGGGAATTCCTTTTCCATTTCGACTGGTCCTGTACATCTGCCACAATGGTGACAGGCACCTTTAGCAAGTTGAGATCTTCATGTTGATTATCGGATGGTTGCTGAACAGAGTTCTCTGTTTTTGCATCTTTTAAGCAGTCTTGTGGGATTGTGATATGTTCGTGGGAGATATTTGGTGGAGTAGCGCTCCCTCTTTTCCACTCTTCTTCATCTCAAAAACAGGAGGACATGGGAATAGCAGTGGTGAAAGACAGTTGAATTCAGCCTGGTGTCCAGCAATACCTGGTCAAAGATTCTTCCTTTGAAACAGACATCAGGGTCAGGAGTTGGAGAGATGGTGAAGATTGCTTGGCACGTTTGTTTTCTTTCCTTTCCTTGTTTTGGGGAATTAAGAATTTGGTTTTCTTCCCTACCAGGGACCTTGATAGTTTGATGCCTTTTTGTGGAATGAGCTAAAACAGATAATGTATGGAGATGCAGTGACTCAAATAGGAAACAAAATGAAACACTTACATTTTTTTAACCAAAAAAAAAAGGAAAGAGGAAGTATTAGTTTGACCTTGTCTGTAAACTTCATTCCCTTTCAAGCATAAAAATATTTGAATCAATGCTTAGATTAATAGGCTTCAATCAGTTGAGCAAACCTCTCTTAAGTCCCCACCCATATGATCATTGGACTTTAGAGAAAGAGCTATAAGGACTGTAGAGGCCAGTCATCAGACTAGGCGATCACGCCTAGTCTTAAACTGAGGATTTCAGCTGAGGATTCCATCTAAATACATACTTAAACTTCTTTGCTTCAAATAGAAGCAAACCAAACTTTAGCAAAATTTCCTGGCACCACATGGTGCCCTAGGTATAAGGTATTCTTGTTACCAGATTTGCTAAACTTCATAGATTCATGCATAGATTCATTTTATCAGTCAGCTTGTTCATTTTTACTTGTTAAAGCCATTCAACTTTGCATGTCGAATCTTGAGAAGTTATATATGCTCCAAATTAGATCCTTAATACATGAGTTTTTTTGGTCCTCCACACACATGGGAACTAGGTAATTTTTAAAAATCCCATAATTATTTTTATTCAGGATTTCTGTGTGTAAAAACTGCTGTTCTTTTTCTTTTCTTTTTTTCTTTATAGGAGTATTCATAAGGTGACAGTTGTTGACATTTTATTCAACCAAAACCTACCCCACACCCCTGTCTTTCTTTCTCTATCACTGATACCTTGTCTGGTTTAAGTGGCACCTTTTAATTTGTCCAGAAATTCTTAGAGCAAATGAGGAAGCGTGGTATATTCATTAAAAATAATACAGTTGACCTAACCCAGTTATATGACAGCCACACCAAAAAGAGAATTATGTGGTCACTCTTCTTAAAGCATGTATTTTTCCTTTACAAGTTTTTTTTTTTTTAATATATATTTCCCTATTTTGAGTGGTCCTTATATTACTATTGGGTTTGATTCACATCTCCGTTGTCACTTATGTCCTTCTCATTACATATCACTAATGCCATTTGAGTCAAGTAATACAGTATGTACATGTTAACTGTGAAGGAGTGCTGGAGAAAAGATACACAGGGTACATAGTTGGTATCCAGGAAATATTTGTGGAGTGAAGGGACTATTCATTTTGAAAGCTTTAATTCTGAATCCATGAGTGATATACATCTAGTCTCTTCCCCAAATAAGCTAACGATTAGTCAGTAAATTAGATAAATATAAAAGTTGTGATTTCATAATTATAGAAAAAATTCCTACTTCAAATTCAAAATATCTTAGAAAAATATAATCTTAGAAAAAAATTATTCATTTAACTCACTATTGTACTGATTTCAAATCACCTTGTATTCATTGAGTCTTATGAAGTGCAGAGCCCAGTGCCGTGTGGTGAGAAAACAAAGATATGAGGAGTCAAGGACCTGCCCTCAAGCTCTCCTGGAGGTGGGCTCCACAATACATTTTATACTGTTGAGAATCTTGAATCCTTCCAGAGGGTAAACTCCCTAGTCTTTTCAAGATACCTATTCATACCTGATGTTTTACTTTTTATTTCTGACCATATTGTAGATGGAAAAATGATCTACTATAAAGTGTCATGAAGAAATAATAATTGGCCTCACTTAACATAATGCCTTGTTGATAGCAGGTGTTTGATATATATTTTTTGAATAAATGAAATGCAAGATTCGGTTAGAATTTTATCCATGAGAGAACAGAATCTTGTAGAAACAGATTTGTGAAGACGTTAAAGTAGACCCTTAGAATGTCATCCAGAATGTTTTATTATGCTTTGGGCAGGTTGTCAGGAGCACTCATATGTATTTAAATAAATGAGAAACATCCTCCTTCATTTTGCAGTTTTTTGTGGCTGTGAATCAGATCTATGATTTCATCTTCACAGAGAACTGTAAGTGAAGAAACTCCCTCTACCAATGGCACTTAGAGCCTAAGAGAATTACAGAGGGCATTGGTCTCCAAAGTGAGAATATGCAGCTTGACCCCAAGGGGTCTGTGATCAGGAGGATGAGTGTTCTTCCTCCAATCGTCTTATCTTCTGGTCTGTTTCCAATACCTCACCTACTCCTCTCTTACAGTTCCCTCTCTTCCTCTTCACCTCTGTTTTTAGTCCCCTGCCGCAGCTACCAACTTCACCTTCTCACTGTCCAGACGCAGAGAAGTGGAGATCCACCATGGGTGGAGAGTACTGGTTTAGACACCTAAGAGCTGGGACTGGAGCTGGCTGGAGCCTTCTTGACTTCAAGGTCAGCCCTGGAGCCACCACACACATTGTCTCACCCTAGGCTGCTTGGCCGTATTTACTGCTACCATTTAGCCTGGTTAGAGGGATCTTTTTTTAAAGACAGTACCATTTTAAATTGTTTTGCTCCATGTGATTTCATCAGTATGAGGAACAGCTGTTATGGAATCCCCCCCCCACCCGTCCAGATCTGCCACCCCGGCCTAACTTAGTCTTCATTCATTTCCTGGGTAGACTGGGGCAGAAGTCGGTCATCAGTCTTCTTTACACGGCCAGTCTTTTTTGCACTGGTCTAAAGGTGTCAGACACACAGTGTGTGGCTCACAGCATTCTCAGTGCTGCTGAATCAGATTAAAATGTAATTAGGAAGTATTTAACAAAATAGACGTACCACAAAACATAGTGTTCCATTCTGCAGCTTGGCAGGGATCTGTTCCTGTTTGAGTTTGATCCCACTGCCACATACCTCACTCCTCACAGAAGAACTTCACTAAAACCTTTCATTGGTATTTTATTGCATTTTATTTAGAACTCATTTTCACCAATTATACTTGGTTGACAAGAGGCAGTCTAGGGCACATAAGGACAGCAGAATCAGTTGGGCTTGGGTTCAAATCCACGTTCTGAGAAATGCTGAACGTATTGATCTGAGGCAATCTCTCCCTCTCGGTGCCCTCGGCCACCAAGATTCTGCATTACACAGGTGTTGATATGTGTGCAGGAGCAGAGGGAGCATTCCCATTCCAGGAAACAGTGAAATCACAGGTCTTCTCCTTGGCCCTCTCTAACCCTGTTGAGCATAGCTACATTTTTTGTCTTGTTTTCAGCAGTTACGGATACTTAATAGCATATTCTAGGCCCAGCAATACTGAGCATTGCAATGTTCATATACATAACTTGATATTAATGGTAGTTTTGCTTTATGAACCAGAAGGCTAAAATGTCAGTGAAATAATGTTGCAGTTTCATCAGAAAATGCACATGGTGAAGCACTTTGGCATTTGTGCAAACAATGAAGTGAAGTGAGCATTTATGGTTACTGCGTAGAAGGTATCAAATGTTAAAACAAAGTTCAGTCTTTTAACACTTGATGAAATTTTCATTGTAGTGTTACAGGTAAGTGTAATCGAAGTATGTCACTCATTCAAGTTTATATACACACACGCAGAGGGATGCATCTGTCAATGAAAATTTTCAAAAAGCATTAACTTTCAGACTTACAGTAATTCCGTATTTTTAGGCAGTAGTGGCTAACCATGTTATGTCAGTTTTTCCAGAATGTATGATATAAAGAACATGTGAACCTAATGTCTTAACAAAGCCTAAAATTTCTGAAGGGAACCTTTCCCTCTTGACAGCTTATTATTGAAAGCTTGGCTACCCAAAACTAAGACTTTGTTGAAAGATTCCCATCCGTTAAAATGTTAGATTGGGACTTCTGCTGGTTCTTCTGCCTGTCTGACTGTTCCCTCTTGGTGACCTCCTCAGTTCCCATCTCTCTGCAGAGGGATTTCAGACCCATATATTAAACCCTAGAATCTCTACTGACTGGATGTCGGGCATTTGAACTGGCTGCCCCATAGACACTTCAAACTCGCCGTGTCCAAAACAGAACTTGGTAGTTTTCCTCCCTAACCCATCCTTTTTTGTGTTTTAAACTTGCCTTTTCTCTTTGGGGAGTGCCGCCATTTTTTCAGTCACCCAGGCTTACAATCTTGGAGTTGCCCTCAGCTCCTCACTGCCTCTCACCTCATTTATCCTGTCAGTAATCTGATATCCTATCAGTCTTCTTGGTCCTGTTTCCACAGCATCTCTCACTTTAGTTCCTTCTGTTCATTCTCCTCACATCTACCAGTCCAATTCAGGCTCTCGTTAACCATTACCGTGACTACTGTCGTAGTTATCTAATTGATCTTCCTTCCTTATATCTCTCCCTCTTTCCCAAGATGATTTTCCTCAATTTTCCTAAATCGCATACTGTTCCATGTAGTGACATGACATGGATCTTCTTGCTCCAAATAAGACGTTACCTCTCTTGGCCTTGGGCATTTTCTCTGGCACTCTTCCATTCCTAGAATCATCTACACCTACTGGTTTCTTTTAGGTCCCAAGCAAAATCCCATCTTTTGTAGGAAGCCTTGCAGAACCCTCCACCCTTTAATTCTAGGATTTTCTTCTTTTATTTGTTATTTTCCCTGTTTATAGTTTGTACACATTTGTTTGCTTGTTGTCTCTCTCATTGGCTTGTAAATTCCTTGACAGCAGGACTATCTTTTGTCTTTTTTTGTATCCCCAGAACAGGTTCCAGGTTACCAGGCACACAGGAGGCACTTATTTAGCTACTGAATGGGTTTCTTATATATTACTCTCCTTCCAACACTGTATAATTGAGCTAAACTGGCCTTCTGGCTCTTTTTAGCACCCCATCTTCTGTCCTGTTCTTTCTTGGAGTATACTCTTAAGGGAGCAGAATTGGTGATAAATGACCAAATCGGGTGAGGGGCCTTCAGCATCCATTTAACTTGTCCAGTGGAGAAGACTGTTGGAAGAAAGAAAACCAATCATGATTTTTAGAGAACTGATTTTTTTTCATGTTCTATCCAGTAAGTAGAGATGAATATAGTATTTGAAACATATGAAAATGTCCATATTCCTGGATTTTATCCATTTCTAAATAACAAAGAACAGAATTCCAACATTCAGTAATCCTTAAAAATCAGCCTTTTTATTACCATTAGCAGCAGGAATTTAAAAAAAAAAACTTGAATCTTACTGAATACATTCTTCCATTTTTTTTCCCAAAGTGATCAGTCAATTAGTCAATATTTATTAAGTACCTACTTTGCACTGGGCACTGTGCTAAGCTGTGAGGGTACAACAGCACCGGCCCTCAAGGAGCTTACCACCTAATGGGGAGAGAACATGCAGACAAATATATAGAGAGCAAAAAGGGGCTTTGAATGCCAGATAGAACATATTGTATTTGCTCTTGGAGACAATTGGAAGCCACTGGAGTTTATTGGGGTGATGGGGACAGAGGCGAGGATGGTAGTAACATACTTTAGGAAAATCACTTTGGTGGCTGAATGGAGGATATATTGTAGTAGGGAAATAGTTGGGGCAGGCAGACCCCCTAGCAGCTCTTGCAATAGTCCAGGCATGAGCTGATGAGGGCCCATAGGCAGCGTCAGAGAAGACGCCGGGGTATTTTTGTGGGATGTTGCAAAGGTGACACTGACAAACCTTGGCAACAGCTTGGAGAGGGAGGAGAGATAAAGAGGAGTCCACAATGACACCTGAGTTTTGAGCCTGGGGAACTGGGAGGATGCCCTCTATCTACAATAATAGGGAAGGTTTAGGAAGGAGAATGAGTTCCATTTTAGATACTGAGTTTAAAGATATCTGCTGTACATTTGTCTTCAGATGTCTGAAAGGACTGGAGGTCAGAAGAGAGTTTGAAGCAGATTAGATAGATTTGAAAATCATCAACATAAAGATAGTAATTAAATCCACGAGAGCTAATGAGCTCACCAAGTGAAGTAGTAGGGAGGGAGAAGAGAAGAGGGCCCAGGACAGAACCTTGTGGGACACCTATTTTTAGAGGCATGTTCTTGAAGATCCAGCAAATGAGACATAGAGGTCAGAAAAGTTCTGCTACTACACAATGTTTGAGAATCACTGATGTAGTCCGGCTCCTTCATTTCTCAGAATAGAAAAGTGAAGTTGAAGGCTTTGGAACATGCTCAAGGTCACCAAAGCTCTGTAAGTTGCAGCAAAGTTTCTGATCCAGTGTACTTGCCACCAGAGCCCATAGCCTACATGTGAAATGAATGGTTTTGGCCTTACAATAATGGGGCAGCTAGGTGGTACAGTGGATTGAGCACCAGTGCAGGAGTCAGGAGGACATGAGTTCAAATCTCACCTCAGACACTTGACACTCACTAGCTGTATGACCTTGGTCAAGTCACTTAACCCCAGTTGCCTCATCCTGGGTCATCTCTAGTCATCCTGAGGAATATCTGGTCTCTAGAGTCAGATGGCTGTGGAGGGGAAGTGAGGCTGGTGACCTGCACAGCCCGCCCTCCCTCAGAACAAAGTCAAGTGCAAGTCACGTCATTATTTCTCTGATGGCACGGTCTTCTTCGGCAGCAAAGGATGAACACGCACATAGTAACAATGATATAAGCTTAAATGTGCATTTCACCATTATTCTTTGTAGCATTTTTTTATTGGCAGGAACAATGAGGAACTCTAAAGAAATTCATTTCCAGCCCAAACTTAGTTAAAACATGTATTTTGTTAAGTGGTTGATGCCATTGCTTTTCTCCTCGTTATATGTTTTTTTAACTAAAAAACATTTGAGTAAACATTGTGGAGTCAAGCTTTGATTATGTTTCAGTGAATGAATTAGAACCATTTCTCTGCCGTGAGCCCCTAACGGTCGGCCCGAGCAGACGTGAAGTGAGCATTCGGGTGTCTCTCTCTCATCTCCTTCTGAAGTCAGACATCAATGGTTTTGGGTTGTGCGCATCTCTGTTCTCTCCCATGAGTTTGAGTGATCAGGGTGGGCTGTACTGTATACAGATGCGTATTTATCTTTACTCTGTTCATACTGACTCTGGAATTCAATCTCTGTTGGTAGACAGCATTGGAAGGAAAGGCGGCCAGCATCCCTTTCTGTACAATACGTTTCTCAAAATCATTCTTTTATTTTTGGCTATAACTTCTGTGTGCTGAACCCATCATTGGCAATTGCTTTATAGATTTGTAGTTTCGAAACAGTAATTTTTGCGTAAAATAATCACAAAATTACTTATAATTCAACATGAGCTGTCATATATCAGTACTTAAGTACTTCCACTATTTTGAGTTATCTTATAATGAATCCTTCCTTAGGATATTTCTCTGGTCTTCCTTGCTGTGATTACCCATGGGTAAATTCTCTTGAAAATATGTCCTACGTATTCAGGTCAGGCATTTCATGATGAATATTATTTATGTGCTGGTAGCTAAACATGGCCTGAGTCTTAGAGTAACTTATAAATTAACTGGGGAGAGATGATATACACAAAAGTTAAATAAAAATACAAGGCACTATATGAATATAGCCAAATGAATGTTATAGACCATAAGTGCTATGGGAGTTTAGAGGGGACAAAAGGCCTACAGTTGTCAGGGATGGTTTTATAGTGGCGATATCAACTTGATCTGGGCTTCTAAGGTTGAAGAGGTCTGACTAAACCCCTCTTTCCCTTGAATTAGCCTTGCCCTTGGCCCCTGGAGCATCCTGAAGTGCTCCTTATCAGTGTTTAGATGATCAGAGTTTGCTACGCTTGGGTTCAAAACTCAGGGTATAGGGAACTTTTGAGAGACGTTCAGTTACAGAGTAACCCTTGTGACTTTTGAGATAGGATTCCACCAAGTGGAAAAAAATCAAGTTTTCAGGCTGAATGCAGGGATTTATTACAATCTCAAGGGAATGTTTCTTCAGGTTGACCTTGCATAAGATTCAGTTGGGTGAGTCAAATTCAGTAATATTATATATACCAGTTATATCTTTGGGGAGAAAGCCAGAGGCTAAGAAAAGTGAGAGTTGAAGCTCCTAAGGTAATCAGAAACATACATAGGGGACCTTGGAAGTGACTCGGCAAAGTAACAGCCACTGTGGTTCTAGTAGAACTTGTACCAGGATTCCTTTGACTCTGTCCTGAGATGCCATTGAGAAGACACTCTGAATATCCATCAGGGCCTAGCCTGGATGGTAGAGGAACTCAAATGAAACCAGTCAAGATCAAGAAGGTCCTACTCCTCCATCCAAAGGTACAGCAGTGCTTTAGAGCTTAAAGCTAAAAAGATGTGCAAAATGAAAGAAATTTTAAAAATTTAATGAAAGCTCTGAAAGAAGGAATTAGGAGAACAGAAAGAGGTAAACCTTATCCAAGTCCTGGACTGTCTGAAAATTAGAATGCATCAAACAGAAATTAATTAGGCCATGAGATAGCAAGAAATATTAGAACAGAATCAAAAGATTGAAAAGTAGAATATGTAACATTTACCGCCAGAAGCACCTAACTTGGAAAACAGATCAAGGAGAAATATCTGGACTCCCTAAAAATCATAATAAAAAATAAAATGTGTGGACAGTATATTTCAAGAAATAATTAATAAAACTATGCAAATCTATTACAATGAGAGTAAAAATAGAATCTACATGTCACTTTTTGAAATAGATGTCGAAAGAGAAGTTCCCAAGAATGTCAAAGCAAAATCCAGGCTCCCATGTCAGAGAAAAATTGCTGTGGTCATCCAGAGAGAGAGAAAGACAGAGTTCAAGAACTAAGGAACCTAAGTCAAGACCTGGCAGCTAATCCCCAAATCTAATTTTAAAAAGAAAAAATCCTTGTAACACATAAGCCTATTCTAGCAAAACAAATCTCCACATTGTCCATGCCCAAAAACATGTATCTCATTCCTCATCATGAGTCCATTTCCTTTCTCTCAGGCGGTGGGTAGCATGCTTAGTTGGTCATTAAGTGGAATTCTTAAGTTTCTCAAAGTTGCTTCTCTTTACAATATTGTTATAATATAAATTGTTCTGGTTCTGCTCACCTGACTATTTAAATTCTTACAAACCTTCCGGAAAACATCTCTTGTCATTTCTTATGACACAATAGTATCCCATGATATTCCCATACTATATTTTGTTTAGTCATTCCACAAACAATGTACATCCCCTTCCTTCCCACTTCTTTGCCACTGCAGAAAAGGCTTTTACACAGGTTTTTGTGTGGGTCCTTTTCCTCTTTGATCCCTTGGGAGTATAGGATAAGTAGTGGTAACACTAGGTGAAAGGGTATGCAGTTTCTTGAGATCAACCTCACTGTTATCTGAGCAGGACAAAGAAAGTTAAAAGAACATGTGCTCACATGGGCACAGTTTGGACTAGAAATACATCATACTCAACATGAAAAAAGGCAGGAATATAGTCAGGAGGTACTCAAGAAAGAGGATGCTATTAGGAAGGGAATATTCACAAACAAAACAAATTCCTGAGCCTTAAGCATTGATTAAAAGAAAAACAATAGCAACGACAGAAAAAATAACCAAGCACTAAGGGGTGCTCATCAGTTGGGAAATGGCTGAACCAATTGTGGAATGTTTTCACCCCATAAGAAATGATGAAATTGAAACAGTGTCAGGATCTTGAGAAAGATGAATTGATTCAGAGGGAAATGAGTAGAACACGGAGAACAATTTATGTGAGCACAACTTTGATGAAAACAGCTTGGAAGGACAAGAAGAGAGAATGGAGCTGTGAGCCCACACAACAGTACATGTCCTGAGGTCTCCACTGACCACCTGCAGTGGAATTCTTCTGGTAGTCATTTTGTGGCACTTTTGATGAATGCGAGTATTTAGCTTGGAAAGGATAAGTCTGTGATCAGTCCAGCACCACACATTGCCTTTGTCACTCTCACATCTTTTCTGTCTCTTCTCCTTACAATCACATAATCTTAGGTGCCAAAGCTTGCTGCAAGGGTGGATGCATGAAGTTTTATTATGTTTAGGTAAATGGAAAACAGTGTTGGTGATAAGAAGGTCATGTGATGCACAAGTCTTCAGCAGCAAATAACCATTGCTGTTTCCAACTCCATTCCTCCCTAGGACTCCCTGCCAAATCTGATAGTCTGAGCCTACTCCACCATTAAAGTCACCCAGAATTATAAGCTTGTCCTCTTTTGGCTCATTGATGATAAGGGTCTCTAGGTCTTCACATAATTTTTCTTTGACTTCATCAGGGTTTGTCATGGTGGGAGCATAGGTGCTAATGATGGTGGCATGGCATTTTCCTGCAAGTGGCAATCGCATTGGCATGAGCCTGTCATTCACTCCTTTTTTCAGGCATACCAGCTTGCCGACTAGATTAGTTTTGATTGCAAAACGCACACCAGCTTCACAGTGGTCTCCTTCATTGCACCCAGTCCAGAAAAATGTGTATCCAGCTTCAGTAATCTGGCCTTCATTTGCCAATTAGAGCTCTTCTCTGAGTGTGATCAGTTTGTTGTTAACTTGAAAGGATAGTTGGCAACAGTGGAGCAGAAGAGGAGTGGGCAGCTTTCAGAGATTTGGTGGACAGCACTGCATTTGCTCATCTGGGTCAGAACACTCGCAAACACCAAGACTAGTTTAATAAAAATGATGGGGAAATTCAGAAGCTGCTAAATGAAAAACAAGAACCCCACAGGATATACCAGCAAGATAGTTCATCCACCTCTAAGAAGGCAGCATTTAATTCCATCAAAAGCAAAGTACAGGCAAAGCTTAGAGAGATGCAGGATTCCTGGCTCAGTAAGAAGGCAGATGAAATTCAGTTTTATGCTGATAGTAACAATCCAAAGCACTTTTATGATTCCCTGAAAGCTATTTATGGAGTAAAAACCTATGGTGCATCACGACTACTCAGTGCTAATGGAGCCACACTGATTAGTGATAAGGACATGATCCTAGAGAGATGGGCTGAACACTTCCATAGTGTTCTCAACGGACCATCATCAATCAATGCTGAGGCCACTGACCGTTTACCTCAGGTTGAAGTCAATCTCTCCTTAGCTGAACTTCCAACTGAAGAAGAGGTTTTGAGGGCTATTAGGCACCTTTCATGTGGCAAAGCACCTGGTGCTGATTCTACAATGTAGGTGGACCATTGCTCATACAAAAGCCGAGTGAAATTTTCCAGGTTATATGGCAAGAGGAGGTTATCCCCCAGGAGTTCAAGGATGCCTCTGTTGGCCATCTCTGTACGGGGAAAGGGAATAGATTGTCCTGCGACAATCACAAGAGGGTCTCTTTCTTAGTCATTGCTGGCAAAATTCTTGCTAGAGTCCTCTTGAATAGGCTGATCCTTCACCTGGAAGATGGTCATATACCTGAGAGCCAGTGTGGCTTCAGAAAGGGCTGAGGAACAGTCGATATGGTGTTTGCTGCCTGACAACTCCAGGAGAAATGCCAGGAGTGAAACAGAGGTCTGTATACAATGTTTGTAGATTTGACCAAGGCCTTTGACATTGTTAATCATGAGGGCTTATGGAAAATTACGTCAAAATTTAGTTGCCCAGAGAAGTTCATCAATATTGTACATCAGTTTCATGATGGCATATATGCCTGGGTTTTGGATAATGAACAATGCTCTCTTGCCTTCCCAGTCACCAGCGGAATGAAACAGGGCTGTGTGCTTGCTCCCATGCTTTTTAGCATGATGTTTTCAGTCATGTTGTCAAATGCTTTTAATGAGGATAAACATGGCATCAAGGTCAACTGTCATACTGATGGTAAGTTCTTCAATTTGAAAAGGCTACAAGCCAAGACCAAAGTGAAGGGAGTGTTGGTGCATGATTTTCTGTTTGCAGATGATTGTGTATTCAATGCAGCCTCTGAAACTGAGATGCAGCAAAGTATGGATCAGTTCTCTGCTGCCTGTGCTCATTTTGACCGAATAATTAAACCCAAGAAGACACAGGTGCTCCATCAGCCGCCACCACACCATCCATACGTGGAACCATCGAATACAGCAAATGGAGAAGTTTTGAATGTTGTGAATAAGTTCACTTACCTTGGCAGTGTATTTTCCAGGGATGTACACAATGACAGTGAGGTTGATGTACGCGTTGCCAGAACTAGCTCAGTGTTTGGGAGGCTCCAAAGGAAAGTTTGAGAGAGAAGAGGTATTAGACTGACTACCAAACTGAAGGACTACTGAGCCTTTGTCCTGATCTTATTGTTGTATGCCTGTGAAATGTGGACCGTCTACCAACGCTATGCCAGAAAACTGAATTGCTTCCATTTGAACTGTCTTAGGAAGATTCTGAAGATCACATGGCAGGATAAGGTACCAGACACTGAAGTCCTTGCTTGAGCTGAACTGCCAAGCATTCAAGTTATGTTTCAGAGAGCGCAACTCCAATGAACTGGCCACGTTGTTTGAATGCAAAATATACGCTTGCCAAAAAGACTGTTTTCTGTAGAACTCACATGGGGCAGGCAATCACATGATGGTCAGAAGAAGTACAAGGACACTCTCAAGGTCTCTCTCAAGAACTTTGGATTTGACTGTGTGACATGGGAGACATTGGCACAGGACCACTCAGCATGGCGTGCCCACATCAGAAAAGGTGCTGTACTCTTTGAGCAAAGCAGAATTGAGACAGCACAAAGTAAATGTAGGATGCACAAATTTGGAGTATTCACCTCAAATATTCATATGGACTATGTGTGCCCAGCCTGTGGTAGAACATTCTAAGCTTGTATTATTCTAATCAACTACGGTGAAACTTGTGTTTATATAGAAAATTTTTTGGTTGACTTTAAGTCCCAAATAAAAAATAATATTAGTTTATTTATTTCAATAACATCAAAGACTGCTTTTGCCCCAACCCCATCTTGTTCTCTCTCCTGTAGTAGACTTCCTTGGCATCTGGAGTCTTCCTTTCCTGAGTAACCAGTTCCCAGATCCCTATCCCTTCAGGAGTAGCTCTGTTGATCTCTTGCCCTTGCTACTATAGGCTGTCCCACACCAACTTAAGTCACTATAGTGTAGTAGACAGAACCGTGAGTTTGGAGGTTGGCAGATCTGATTTGAAATCCTTCCTAATGCAGTCACTAATTCTGTGACCCTGTACAAGTCGTAGCATCATCTCTGCAATTCACTTTCCCCATCCATTTAATGGCTCTATTGGGTAGCCTTTAAAAACTCAGGCCCTCTTTCATATTTTATGTGAGGGGACATTCAGGGTGGTAGGGTGTGTTCAGGAAGGACCAGTACCTTTGGTGTGATGGCTGCCAAGCCCTTTTCAAGAGAAGACATTCAGATCAGAACAACAGTGGAACCATGCTTTCTGTTGCCTGTAGAGTGTGAGCTCCTTGAAGGCAGGATGATTTCATTTTTGTCTTCATACCTATAGTGTTGTGTTGCTGCCAATGAAGACTTTGGGTTGTTTACTGGGCCTGGTGCCTGTTGTTCCATGAACAGTCTTTTTCAGATTTCAGTGGACATTGTAGGGTCCTAGAGCCTCCCAAACTGTTCACATCTGTACTTCCAAACACAGTTGTCATGATGTGGGGAATCCTCAATAACTTCTCCAGAGTACGAATTATGCCTGTTGCTTGTTGCATTGTCAGGGTTTATCAGATGGTTTAGAAAAGTTCTCAGCAGAAGACTTTTTTGGGAGCTTTTGTTATTTGGAGTACCCTGACTATAATGGACTGATTATACAATTTTGCTTTATTTCATTGCTGTAGGGACATGGGTAAGACAAGAAACTGAAACGTAGGAGTTATACTGTTATAGACGAACTTTGAGGATTTTGTTGAACTTTTCTGGGGAGGCCACATGGGAGTGGTGGCTTCCAGCATCTGGATCCACCAGTAGTCTGGAACTGTATTTCTCAGCCCAAACTATGTGTGTGTTTGTGCTTTGTTGCTGAAGAAGACCATGCCATCAGAGAAATAATGACATGACTTGCACTTGACTTTGGTTTGAGTGAGGGAGGGCTGTACAGATCACCAGCCTTACTTCTCCTCCAGAGCCATCTGAATCCAGTGACCAGATATTCATCAGGATGACTGGAGATGACCCAGGATGAGGCAGTTGGGGTTAAGTGACTTGCCCAAGGACACACAGCTAGTGAATGTCAAGTGTCTGAGGTGAGATTTGAACTGAGGTCCTCCTGACTCCTGCACTGGTGCTCTATCCACTGCACCACCTAGCTGCCGCAGCCCAAACTGTACCATAATCTAGAAATACCTTAATTCTCCACTGCTCTATCCTCTGAAGCTTTAGCAAGGTGTTCTTTGTAGGAAAAGGCAAAAGGAAGGAGAGAGCCAGGATGTAGGAATGAAGAGACAGAGCGAGAGAGGGTTTTTCATGCTTATAGATTTTGATTTTAAGAAGTAAATGACCATTTGTAGGCAAAGTTTTGTCATATGGTAGCAATATGCCATACAGTGACCCTATAACTCATGAGCCAGAGGTAGAGAAACTTTGGTCAGAGTGAGTCATGAGGGCTTTGGGTATTTGTTACTCTAGTGAGGATGATTTTGGTAACGTGAAAGTGGCAGATAAGGGATGATGAGGAAGACAAGCAATTTGGAGCAATGCTGGCAGGCCCAGTTTAGGGGAAATCCATTCACTGGGAGTTGAAGAGTTAAACATGAATCAGGAAGAAGTGGGAGCAGTCAGTTCATCGGAAGGGAAGCGCCATGGAAGGGCTTGAGTTTAGTTTTATCACAGCCTTCTGGAGATTTAAAAGAAAACGCCCCAGAAAGGTTTCCAAGCCTGCAAATGCAATCGTAATAATCCTTCTTCTGGCATTGATGGCCAGGTACCTGCAGGAATGCAGGAGGCCGTACACCTCCTGCCCTCCCCTTTTCGGAGCAGATGGCAGAATTCTAGGGGTAGTTCTGGGGTAGGGATAGGCACTATTCACTTTATAACGTACCTCAGATATGCTCTGCTCAGCTTAGTGTCAGGTGTTTTCTCTATGCCTGGAATGCTGTTATCTCCTTTGCCCCAACTACTGGCTTCCTGAAGTCCAAATTAAATCCCATCTTTTACTGGAAACCTGCCCCAACCCCTCTGAATTCTAGCATCTTCTTTCTGTTAATTATTTCCTATTTCACACACACACACACACACACACACACACACACACACACACACACACAGAGCTTGATTTGTCTCTGTCACTTTGCATGTTGTCTTTCCCCGTTAGATTGTAAGCTTCCTGAGGGTAGGGACTGATTTTGCCTTTTTTGTGTCCCTTGGACTTAACACAGTGCACAGCATATAGTAGGTACTTAATAAATGTTTATTGATTGATTATTATCTGGTAATCACTATAATTCACTGCTTCACTTTGACAGAAATTTGCATGATTAGTGCTGTGTAGTTCTTGTAATAATCTGTGTGACTATTTAAAGATGCCTATGAGATGTTTGATGAAAGGCTCAGTATAAACGTATCATTAATTCATGTACATGTACACCCAATACAACAGATGTTACGAAGTCTAAGAAATCAGTGGAACGTAACTTAGAGCAATTAGGAATTTTTTCTTGGAAAAAGATTTGGGGGAATAAGACTGAGATCTTCAAATGAAAAATTGTCTTGAAGAATAGGGATTACATTTGTTTTGCTTTGGCCCAGAGGATAGAATAAGAAGTCATGGTCAGAAACTATAGGTTGGCAGATGTTTGGTCACTGTAAAGACTTTCTTGATGGTTAGAGCTATCCAAAAAGGGTTGTCCCAGGGAAGATAAGGAAGTTCCCCCCCACCAAGGTCTTCATGGGGAGACTAATGACTGCTTGTCCAGAGAGTCCTACAACTCTTTAAGATTTCATGATTCTGGTTACTTGGCTTGTTTTCCTTGAAAATTTTGTATAAAACCACAGATATTTCCTAACCTTTCTCAGAACTCCAGAGTTTAATTTTAAAATGGAAACTGCTAAATACCTTTCATCAGATGACATTCTAGGATAATTTCTAACCAGATCATTTTAGACATTTCTTTTCATGATTTGCCTTATAGTGAAAATTTACTATTGTTAAATAGTTAGTGTTAGTGTGCTTTCTAAATTCACATTCTGATTTCCTGCTATTATTTTTCATTTTTTTTACATGAATTTTGGCTAAAGGGGAATAACTTTTCTTCATTTCATTGTTTTTGGAAATCTGCAGGCATGTTATCTGTCTTCCATGTGGTTGCTTTTGAACTGAAGGAGATAGAAAAGAAAAAAAGAAATGAAAGGGGATTAGAGGAAGAGGTGAGAGTGGAGGAAGGCATCCGAGAAAAGAATGATAGAATAGGATGTGAGAGCCTGGAGAGCGCAATGACAGAGCATTGGAGAGGGAAAAAAGTAAAAAAAAAAACCAGACATTTGTAGAAGGTTGTAATATTGTTTAAACTGACAGAAATGTGTATCTTTGGCAAAGCCTTAGGATGGTTAACAGTTGGAATTTAGTGATCTAAAGACCCTCCTAAAATATGTTCCATAAAATACAGAAAGAAAGGATTCCCTGACAAGGTGATTTAATTTCATTCCTCCATTGTGCGTTTTTGTTAATAGTTTCTTCTAAATCTGTCTTTGAACAGCCATTTTATGAATATGGTCAGTAATCTATAGCTTGAAATATTTAGAACGTGAAACTAAAGGTTTTGAAAAAGTAATTCAAGAAAGCTACATGAAAATTATACACCATTTTGCCTATGTGATAGTTGAATCTCATTTAGTTTTGCTCATATGTAATTAGATCTGCAGCTGAGCTGTGGTCACTTTTTAATGAATTTGTCTACAAATACTTTTTGTAAGTGTTCCCCCTGTGTCCCCCCCATCCTATTCTGGTCTGTGTTTTGTTCTTCTGCAGGTGTCTGTTTTTTCTGTTAGTCTAGGTAAATTGTCCATGAGACCAGTGATTCCATCAGCAAAGTACTCAGAAAATGCTCTCTCTGCACTTTGTGACATAGTGTGCCACTGGTGGGCTAGTAGCTACTCCAGTGGTCTAACTCAACTGGCAGCAGTCTCTTGTGCCCAACTATTGTCTCATTCCCCTTGGCGTCGAGTTTTCTTCATCCCATCACCCTCCTCCAAATACATCCTAGATTTTTTATTGATTTCCCCCCACCTGTCCCACTCAACTTTCTCCCCCTTCTCTTTGATTGGCAGTATCACCCAGACAAGCAGAGCACAGATGTGCCAGCAGGAGCTGTGGAAGAGCGTGTGCAGAGGTTCATTGAAATCGGTCAGGCATGGAAAATTCTAGGAAATGAAGAGACCAGAAAAGCGTATGACTTGCAGCGGCGCGGTAGGTCCCCATGGAGGCGCCGGCTTGCAGTGGCAGGAGGAGGGTCTGCAACCACTGGGAAGTAGCATTTTCCAGGGTTGCCATTTTTATGCCGGATTATTCTTGCCTTCTTTCCTCCTCTGTCATTGTTTTTTAATTACATTTTATTCTTAGTAGTGATTACTGTGTATGTTGGGAAGCTAATGGAACTGACAGGAAATTGTCACTTGCAAAGCTTGAGGAACTGATTTTTAGAGTGAATTATGAAAGTTTTAGCTAAACTATCCTAGCTTATATATTATTTTGATAATATTTTAAAAACCTTTTCCATTAAATTCTTCTAATTACTTGAACTGCATACTGTGCTATGTTTTGATAACATTTTAGGTATATGTACTATATAATTAATGTCTAAAAGGAAGCACTGTATAGGATCATTTTATAAATACTTCATAATTATTTAAGCACTTTTTCATATGCTTCTGGTCTTATTTTAGGCTAGCTTTTCATAATTTATCCTTAGTGTAAACTGTTCCTTTAGAAAACGGTTCCAAGAAATATTGTGGAAAGCACATTAACTAGGCAGTTCCTGCACGCATTTTCTTTATGCATCTCAGAAAATAGCTCCTTAAAACAGCGACAGGCTGTTGTGAAAAAGAAAGGGGGGAAATGTAGGTCACGTTTGTCACACATGGGCTGCCGTTACACGAAGTGATAGGCTGTCTTTCTCCTCTTGCCTCGGGAAAGGAGTCCCTCAGCCTTCCATTAGGACCTTCAACATCCACCCTCCATGCTAATGGGGGGAGTTGATAATAGTTTACTGCCTGTAGGGAAAACACTCAGTCACACTCTCCAGTAACACACTGGCTCAGCATTGACGGGTAGCCACCAACACTTTGCAGTGTTCTGATAAAAGCCCACTGTCTCTCCAGCTTGTTATTGAATTCCTTTCCATTGTACATTGGCACACCATCAAACCTCTTCTCTCACAGCTATGTTGACTCCCCTACCGCAAGGTTACCAAAACACAGTTTGAGAGACAAGCATAGTCAGAGTAGTCCGTGTACAACATCGTAGGATGAAGTTAGTCATATTCCAGACCTACAAGTATATTTTTAACACAAGTTGCTTCATTAAATTTAAATATTCCTTCATTTGTAACCAATGTGTAATGTAAAAAATACTTCATAAGAAAATTGTGTTAACACTAGATCTTGTGCCTGTTTGTTAAATTGGCCTAATTAGCTTTCTGACTTTGGTCAGGTGACCAGATTTGATCATGTGACATAGCTCCCTGTGACTTATTTTCCATTGTGGTGACATGGAGTTGTCCCAATCATCTCAAAATACCTTTATTAGCTCTAAAATTCTGTGACTGTAGTAAACTTACTTACTTTTGAGGCCTATTGGAAATTTAATTATGTCATTACAAATATTTTTATATTAGCTTTAAAGAAGGCCTGAATGCTGGTCATGTATTTATTTTAGTCATATGTGGTCATCTCTCTCCTTCTGCACCCTTCTAAAGCAGTAGTAGAAAAGTAAGAAGTATTTCCATTTATGTCCTTCCATTGAATGCCTGGCTGTTGGTTCTTATAATCACAGTTCACATGATTTAATTACGAGGAAAAATGCTGTCCCAAACCCAGCTTAGACAGAGAAGTGTGTCTTAGTTCACAGACACCCCCAAAGTCTTGTGGTTTCCCTCCTTCTGTCTATAACTATGATGCAGCTTTACAGTGTGGAGGGCGGTGGGGGCCCAGTGCTCTTAAGAATCATTCACGTGAAACTGCCCCCTCAGGACTGCAGGGTGTGTGCTTCCCTTGTCACTCTGCATTTTTGCCACTCCGGAGCATGTCTACTATTAACAGCAGATCAGTGAAATTGAGTAGAAGCCTGATGTCTGAAGAGACAGGACTCCCGAGATCCAAAATCAAGTCAGCATCTGACTCTGGTGAAGATGCAGCTTAGACCAACAGCGGGTTAAAAATGAGCAACAGACTCCTGTAAGTGAGGGTCAGGAGAGGATGGGAGAATAGATGATCTGACTCTTCTAGTTTTGTTTTGTTTTTCCATCATTCTCAAGAAAAACCCTGAAATATTAATGTATTTGGTAGCTTTGGTTCACAGGCTTAAATGGAATTATTCTAGTATACCTTAAAGTAAGAATAGATTCTATTAGATTGCTTTCTATATTTCACAGTTTTAATTTTTTTTAAGATTATAATTTCCAAAAAAAATTTCTAGCCAAATCTAAAATAAGGAACTTTGTGTTTGGTTCAGATAAATGCTCCCAAGCTTTAGTACTTGAAAGTTATGCAGAAGTCAGCTAGGCTGCACATTTTTTCATCCGTGAGTTTATTGAGTCTGGCTAGTCTAGTTTCTGTTTTCTTGGAATTTTAGGAGTTCTGATCTCATAAGCATTTTTACTACACAGGCAGAATAAATAAATTATAGTGAGGATCATGCTATATTTCTGGTTTCAATAGTTAGTCAGTAAACATTTATTTAGTGTCTCATGTGCCAGGCACCGTGCTAAGTGCCTGGGATACAAGAAAGGCAGTCCCTGCCAATCTAATGGGGAAAAATAGCACACAAAAGGAGGCAGAGGTGGGGGAAGAAGTAGGCACTGATGAGATGTGACTACCAAGGCCTATTCCTTCTTGCTGGATGATGAGATTTCCCAATGACCAGGTTCCTGATGCATGGTAGAGAAGTCCTAGAAGTCCCAAAGTAGAGCAGCGAGGTAGGCACTGAATGAGGAGATATGTGTCCTTAGCCTTCTCTTTAAACGGAGGTGTTAGAGTTCATGGCTCTGCCCTCCAGTCAGGGGCAGATGGTCGTGGTGAGGGGTGAGTACCGAGGCTGAGTCTACCCTCCAAGAAGATGAGCTGCCCCAGTGATGAGGTTTCTGGGCATAGTGGAAAAGGCAAAGCAGCACCAAACTAAAGCAGCCAGGTAGGAAAGGAAGAGGATATGCACTTTACAGTTTATAGTGGATATTAGTACAAAGAAAAGTTCTTTGTAAATTCTGAGTGATAGCCTACTTCTAATCATGACAGATGTTTTCTGTATAACAAGTTCTTTTACCAATGCAGGTAGGGAAATCCTCTGTTGTTAACAATCTTAGAGTGCTGAGTGGGGCCATTTAGAGGTGAAGTGATTTGTATATGATTACACAGCTGGTATGTGTTAGAAGCAAGACTTAGACCTAGGTCAAGGCAACGGACTTTTATTATTTTGTGCTAAGTGTGTGCTAAATCCAGGGATGCAAAGAAAGGCAAAAAGAGGACACCAACAGCTGGGAAATTAAGAAAGGGACAAAACCTGGAGAAAGTTTGACCAGGTATCTGTTGAAGCAAAGTCATCCCTACAGCATTCAAGGATGGAAATGGGAAAAGGACTACAAAAAAGGAAAGATTTCCAAAGATTATTACAGCAGTCTGTTGTCTCCATCAAGGAATATGGAATCCCACATCACCGCCTCTCTGAGGAAATGAAACTGAGGGGAACACAGATGGAAAAAATAGCCAGATCGGATTAAGTATGTGTGGAAGAAATAGGTACTGGAGGTGATAAAATTGCCATGGCGTCTTCACCAGATATTTTCTTTTAGAAGTGGAAAACCCCCCTCAAATTTCGTGTCTGTATGCATGTGTGTGTGTGTGTGTGCGCGTGTGCGCGCGTGTGTTTCAAACAGTCAACACAAAAACCAACACCTGTCAATCTGTGTGGCTACTTCTCCATCCATTCTACAAAGAGAAAAGGGAAGGGAAAGGAATAAATATCTACATAGCGCTCACTCTGTGCCAGATGCTGTGCTGAGCACTCTTTAAAGTATGACCTCATTTCATCCCCACAACAGCCCAGATCTGTGCTGTTATCTTATTTTATAGGTGAGGAAGCTGAGGCAACCAGGCTAAGTGACTCGCCCAAAGTCACACGGCCAGTAAGTGTCTGAGGGCTCAGGTCTTCCCCACTTGTGTCCACTGTGCCTCTCGCTTCCTTAAAAGATTTTAGAGTTCAGTTGTTTTTCAGCTGTGTTTGACTCTTCATGATCACATTGGGAATTTTCTTGGCAGAGATATTGGAACAGGTTGTCATTTCCTTCTCCAGCTCATTTTACAGATGAGGAGCTGAGGCAGCCAGGCTAAGTGACTTGCACAGGGTCACACAGCCAGTAAATGTCTAAGACTGGATTTGAACTCCTGACTCCAGGCTCAGCCTTCTAGGCTCTTCAGGAACTAATTTCACCTGCATGTACTGCCTGCATCTATAAATGAAGAGAGAGTGTACTAGATGAGGATATTATTAGGGAGCAAACAGACTTTCACAGTGTATTATATGACATCTCTACCATCTTGCTCCAGACTGAAAGCTGTGGTATGTAGTTAATGAAAAAGCATTTGGTTCGGTAGAAGCAAATGCCCCTTAACAGGATCATTCTCAGTAAGATGTCTCCCATCCTTATGTCAAGATCATTCACAGTTTCTTACGCTGGAGACTTGACTTATTGACTAATGACAGTATCCAGTGAGTCATAAAAAGAAGGTTCGTGGTCCTACCAAAAGCATTTGACCCTGCGAGGGAGGAGATCTAGTATAGGGTCCAGATCAAAGAGGGGTTTTCTGTGGATGGTGAGGTCCTCCAGATGCTTTTCTTTGCAAATTACATTTTGTTGACTTGCATCAGGGCTGAAGACACTGCAGAACCTCTAGCAAGAAAACAGTAATCATTTATTGGAGCTTGGTTCATCCTTAACCAAATGGATGAAGAATGTCTATTGCCCAGATTTCAAAATGCAGTTGAACAGATATTATGGAGCTCGCCGCCGCAAAGTATTTATCTCTGGGACAAAAAATACAGATGGAGAGTGAGCTGGGTCTCTAATTTAAAAAAAAAAAAAAGAGCCCCTGGATTGCACACCGTAGTGTGTTCAGCACTTTTACTGAACCCAAACTTTCCATAACTACAATGACCTATCTTTTCATTACAAATATGTTACTGATGTTTCTTTATATTAGCAAGTGGAATGCCACTACCTCCAGAAAAGTAAAGATGAGGATCGCACACAGAGAGGTCAGCGGAAAAGTGGGTGTGAGTAGGCCGCAACCTAAATCCAATGAGAGACTGAAGAAGAACATGAATCAAGGATGTCATCAAAGGATTTTATGATAGACCTTGAAGACAGGCTGGTCACGCAGGGAGGTTGAGGAGGAGAAGCTGAGGAAAGTCTCTAGGTGTGTCACACTCCTTTCCTCCAACACTAATGGTAAACTTTTTGGAGAATGTGAACGAAAGACAAAGGATGAGCAGGCAGGAGTGGGCTGTGACAGCCATCTTGCAGGGATTTGTGTATCCACTTAAGGAAAAAGTGCAGAGGGTTAAAATCACAGTGTCATAGAAGGCTTTTTTAAAGATATGACTTTTATTGAACATTTGTAAAACTCACTTTTACACTATTACAAATACTTTACAATAAAAAAATCAGCTTTTAAAAAAGGCAGGGGGACATTTTCCTGGATTTATCATTGTGCAGTTTAAGCAAAAGAGTATGATATCTGAACATGGAGGTCATTTCCCAAGTAGCAAAGCAGAATACTTACAGACTCATGTCTTCAAAGTATACTATATACATATGTATAAATACTTATTGATAAATATTTTCTTAGTCAACCACTGAAGCACATCTACCTCTTTGGGTTTATCTGTGTATTTCTTTCCACAGACTGAATCCACTTTCAAGACGAAGGCAATGTTGCCTATAGAAGTCTTCAAAGCTTACCATGGGATTCTATTCAAATGGGTTCTTTAAGATACTTCCTTTTCCCCCCAATGATGCTCATCCCCTGCCATTGCCCCCAATATCATCATTTTATCTTTAGAGTAGGGCTTCCTAACCTTATTAAAATGCATAAAATAGAATACAGTGGATCACAAAGGGAACTAATTTCACCAATATAGAGGTGTCAGCATTTTAAAACAAAGTTCCTAGACTTTTAAGTTAAGAACTCTTGTTCTAGTCAGTTTGCCCAATCCTTTTATTGGCCTCTGGCCATTCTCACAGAATTCGAGAGTTGGAAGGGACCTTAGCTGCCATCTAGTTCAATCCATGCATGAAAGGAATCCCTGTTATCCCCAGCAAGTAAGTGGATACCCCACCCTCCATTTCCTGAATTAAAAATAATTTTTTAATAAAAATGCCATTCCTGTCTCCTACTGAGAAATTTTTTAAAAATTCTCATTACAAGCTTGTATAGTCAAGCAAACAAATTTCTTTATTGGCTATGTCCAAAACCAAAATTTCGTTCTGTCCTCTGAGTCCTTTGCCTATCAGCAGGTAAGTAAGTGAGGTCTTTTGGTTGGAATCCAACCAAACTCTGGAACTCTGGAATCCTGGTTGCTCATTAGATTGATCAGAGTTCCCTACTGCATGCCACCAAGGCCATGTTTCTCTCATTTTCAAATAACCCTGACTTTACCCTTCCATCGCATTAACTCTGTATCTGTTCTTCCCGTTGTGGCTAACCTTCTCAGAAAGGCCATCCCCAGTAGGTGCCTCCTTTTTCTCTGCTCACAATTCAAGTGGCACTGCCCTCTCCAAGGTTCCCAGTGGTCTCTTAATTGCCAGATCCAGTGGCCTTTTCAGTCTCACTCTCCTTTACATCTCTGCAGCCTTAGATATTGTCAGCCTCCTCTCCTTGAAGTTGCCTTCTTTCTAGGCTTTCTGGTTGTCCTCCTTCATCTCTGTTTCCTTTGCTATATCCTTTGCCAGGTCATGCCACTAACCTTTAGGAGTCCCACAGCACTCTCTCCCAGGTCCCTCTTCTCTCTCTAAATTACTTCATTTGGCGGTCTCATCACCTCCCATGGAATTAGTTCCCACCACTATCTAAATGATTCTAAAATATTGTCTAGCCCTAAAGCTCTCGTCTCCAGCTCCCTTTCAGACTTCTTAGACTGCATGTCCAGTAGAGCTCTCAAGCTTATCACATTCAAAACAATTCATTATTTTTCCCTCCAAACTCTCCCCTCTTCTAAACTTCTCTATTACTGGTGAGGGCATGGCCATCCTCCCAGTCCCCTAGGATTGCATCCTCGGAGTCATCTTTGACTCCTCACTGTTAGCTTCACCTTTGCAGCATCCCGTGAATGGACTTTCTTCTGTCCCCTGACTGGTGCAGGCCCTCATCCCCTCAAACCTGGACTATTGCAGTAGCTCTGAGAAGCCTCTCCTCACTGCAGACCAGTTTCTATTTAGCCACTAACGTGATTTTCCTAAAACCCAGTTCCGACCGGGCCACCCCCTACTCAGTAAGCTCTAGTGGTTTCCTATTGCCTCAGTGAGTAAATATAAAATGCTGTTTGGCATTCAAGGCCCTTTATAACCTGATGTCCTCCTGCCTTTCCAGTCTTTATACACCTTAAAGGTAAAGGTGGTGCTCTTTAGTCCAGTGACACTGGCCTCCTGGCTGTTCTATGAAAAAGACACTTCTCAGCTCTAGGAATTTTCTTTGGTTGTCCCCCATGCCAGGAATGCCCTTGCTCTTCCCCTCTGATGACTGCCTCCCTTAAGTTCCAACTAAAACCCCTTCTTTTATTGGAAACCTTCCCCGTCCCAGCGCCTTTCCTCTGCTCCTTACTTCCTAGTTATCCTGTACACAGCAGGTCACTGCCTATTTTCATGTTGTCTCCCTTAGTAGATTGTACACTCCTGGAGGGTAGGGATTGTCTTTTGCCTCTTTTTGTATCCCTAGTGCTGATCACAGTGCCTGGCACACAGGAGGTGTTTAATAATCATGTTTCAAAGTTTTTGCCTTTACAGTATTGTCAGTATTGAATAAATCGTTCTTTTGGTTCTTCTCACTCCGTTCTGTATCAGTTCACACAACTCTTTCCTAGTTTCCTGGAAACTCTTCCCCTCATTTCTTACAGTATCATAGCATTGCCTCACATGTATCATAACTTGCCCAACCATTTTCCAATCGATGGACAACCCTCAATTTCCAGTTCTTTACCACCATAACAAGAGCTGCAACAGCTTAAAATGTTAATAAGTTATTGATAATAATTTATATGTATACTAACTTAAGCTGCTATTAACTAAACTACTAAGACTTTTAAGACACAATGCATTTTTGTACATCATTTGTCATAGTTATATTGCTTAGGGGTGGGGAACTTGTGGCCTTGAGGCCACATATGGCCCTCTAGGTCTTCAAGTGCGGACCTTTGACTGAATCCAAACAAAGGATTTGTTCTGTAAAGTTTGGATCCAGTCAAAGGATCCACTTGGATCCACTCTAGGTCCTTGCGTGTGTGGCCTGGAGGCCACAGGTGTCCCCCCCTGGAAGACAAAGCTGTCCCTTAATCGATCCCACCTCTTGTTCCCCTTCTCCCTTTTCCTTCTCTTCCTTATTGATTGAAATGCATTTCTGTACCCAGCTTTGTGTGTGTTTTCTTCCTCCCTTTGACCAGTGCAGATGAGAACAAGGTTCAAGTGTCAGCCACTCACCCCACTTGTTCCTCCTTGTTTGGATGGATTTGTATTTGTGTGTCCCAGTTAGGCGGGATGATTGTTCCTGACCTTTCTCTCCTTCTCCCCTCCTAGTGTATTCTTCTGCTGTCTTTGCTTTCTCTTCTTAAGATCATCAAGACAGGACACTCCCAGTTCTTCTTTCTAATTAGATTCCCTTTTTGATCCTTGCTGATGATAGGGTTCAGAGGGACACGTGTCATTGCTCCATGTTAGAATGTAAGCAGTTTGTCCATTTTTATATGATTGTTTGTGTTGACCTTTTTAGCTTTCTCTTGACTCCACTTTTTGAACCTCAAAAGTGGCTACTCAGTGCTAATCTCATCAGTGGTGCTTGGATGTCCTTTATCTCTCCCCTCCTTCTCCAGTAGGACTCCAATTTGCTGAATAAATTATTCTAGGTTATAAGCTTATATGATTTGCCTTTTGGAATGTATTCCAAGGATTGTGGGCTCCTCAATACTTGAATCCTTCCTTTCTGGGTGTTTGTGGTATGTTTTTTTTCCTTTGACTTGGAAGTTCTGAATATTGGCTTATAATACTCTCGAGGGTTTTCATTTTGGGTTTTTCCCCCTGAGTTTTCATTCTGACTTTTGGGGGGATGGAGGAGGTAGAGTAGCCTGTGGATTCTGTTTTCATTTTGCCTTTTGAAGTCTTCTTTTACGATTTTTTGAAGTCGAGTGCCTAGGTTCTTTTGGTCATGGCATCCAGATTAGTCCTGGGATTCCTCAATTATTTCTTCTTACTGTTTTCTAGGTCAGTCTTTGCTATGAGATACTTTACGTTTTCTTCTATTTTTCAGTCTTTTGACTTAAAAACATTTGTTTTGGTCACTTCATTGACCCGTTTGCTACCTGATTAATTCTCAGTGGGTTTGTGGCCTCTTGTGTGTGGCAAGCTGTTAATTCTTCAGCATTTCTTTCAGGTCTCTCATTTCTTCTTTGGTTTTTGCCTTTTACCCTGATTTCGCTTATAATTTTTTTTAACTTGCTTCCTTGGTTCTAGTAATTCCCGTTGAACGTCTGCCCGGATTGTATTTGTCTTTGCTTATTGATGTCTGGGAGTCATCGTCTTCTCTTGGCTGGCTTCTGGAGGCTCCCTGGGGCTGTAACCTGGCGGGATTCTTTTTCTGTTGACTCCTTCTCCCAGCCTGCTTCCTGACTTCAGACTGGATGCTAGGGCCAGGCTTTCAGGTTTCTGGAGGAGAGGTTTGCACTGGTCCTGCTGCTGAGGACCGAATTACCCCTGGCTTTCAGGACCAGCTCAGGCAAGAGACCTCTAAGCTTTCATTGCTCCCAGTGGTTGGATCCAGAGCCGAGTCCTCTGGGCTGAGCTCCCTAGTCTCCTGACCTTGGTTGGCGTACAAGCAGGAGGCCTACGTTCTTCTCTCCTTTGAAGTCTTGGTAGCCTGCAGCTGGGCTCAGCCACTTGCAGCAGCTAAAAAGTTTTGCTGGTTAAGAAAGGCTGAGCCAGAGCTTCTCTTTGGCCTGGAATTCTGCGCTGTGACTGAGGTCCTTCTGCATTCTTGGGACTCAGAGTCACATAGTTGCTGCTGGCTTCTGAATTTGCTTTTTGCTCGGTACAGAGCCCAGGACTTTTTGCTCCTTATCCTGGAATGCCATTCCAAGGTGCAGGTCCCCTCTTCAAGGAGCTCTGGCTCTGTGACTCAGTTAGTGAGTGGCAGAGCTGCCAGGTGGTTCCTGTTCTTTCCACCTACACAGGTTAAGTTCTTCTGTGTGGAATTGGGGACCTCTTCTTACCCTAATGCAACAGCCTCTCTCACATGCCGATTGCTTTCTGTGGTACTGTCTTGAATGGATCCTCTTCCCATGTCTGCGTCTCCCTGTGCTGACCTGGGCTGGAGAAAATAATTCACTGTGGGTTTGTTTGTTTTTCTTGTATTTCCCTATTTGGATTTAGTCCTGTGCATTTTCTGGATCTGTTTGGAGGAGTTGAGTTGGGATGGAGGGCTCACCAGTCTCCTTCCTTGTTACTCTGTCATCTTGGCTCTGCCTTATTTCCTAGACTGTCTCCTGTTACTTCATCTCGTTAAAATACAGTGCTACCCCATTCCCACCTTTTGCTTATTCTGTGCTTTTGAAGAAAATATACCCATACAGAGCTGTGGTCCTTTGATGGATTTCACAACAACAACACTAATGATAGCTCGTAATTATATAGCACTCAAAGATTTGCAGAGCTCTTTACAGATATCTCCTTTCATCTTCATACCAACCCTGTTAGGTGCTATGATTATCCCCATTTTACAGAGGAGGAAACTGAGGGAGAGAGAGCTTAGGTGACTTGCTCAGAGTCACAAGCTAGGAAGTATCTGAGGTTGGATTTGAACTGTGGGTCTTCTTGCTTTTAGGCACTTTATGAAGTGTCACTTAACTGCCCCTTCTTCCCACCAAGTCTCAGTGATCCCTATGATAAGCTTCCCTCTGTAGACCTCTAGTTTTTCCTGGGCACTGGTGTCTAGGCATCTGTGTCCAGTAGAGGCCATTGGTTTTGCCTTCTGGTTTCTTTGTTGGATTTTTGTCTCCTTCAAACCCCTTACACTCCTTCACTTTTATAGAGGCCTCAGTCACCTTTCCTGGAAATCTCCATTTCTCTGAATTCTCTTTGATGTTCCCCTTTTCTCCCCAGCTCCTTCAGTCAGATTCTTTTATTGAACCTCTGGAGAATCTTCTGGTCTTCAGTTCTCTCTGCCATAATGTGAGTGTAATTTCTCTCCACTCTTGATGACTTAAACTCCTAGAAATGCTGACTTCCTCGATCCATTTGCCTGAGTGGCTGGTTCTCCCCTTCAGGTGCGCATTTTATCTTAGTAAACATTTGTCACGTTGAAGTTTGCCTTCTCTCCTGTTGTCCTAGGTTGGTGCCTGGCCCCCATCTCTGTAGTCTACAGTGATACACTTTCTTGGGTCTGGCCTCCCATCCACCTGAAAGAGACTCCTGTCCTTTTTTCCTATACAAAGCCCATCTTACTATTGAACTTGTCTCATGAGAGCAAGTTCTGATCTCAACTCGTATGATTATAGGATCATAGAGAACTGTCAGAATGCCAGTCTTTTCAATTTACAAGTGAGGAAAACTGGAGCCCTAAAGCTTAAATGATTTGCCCAGGGTCACCCAGTTAATGTGTGTCAGAGTTGGGATTTCTGTAACTACAAAACCACTGGTCCATCTAAGAAAACTGACTCCTTTGCTCTATTATACAGAAGCAGGTTCAGTTAAGGGATAATGAAGCTTGTTTGTCTAACTTAGTAACTCAAGTTTCATACCCTTCCCTGTAGGGACTACTTTTCTCAAGTGTCCTAAGGTATAAGTTATTTTTTTTTATGTACGCATATAAAAATTAATAGCAGGTGCTCTTCCCCCACATTAGTAAGGCAAGGCCATGATAGCATCACCAGCAGATTTAGTTGTTCTCTGCCCTCTCTAAAAGTTCCTTTTCTGGTTCTCCAAAGATGCAGTGGGAAATATTTTAGTAGTTTTCACATACTACACACCCCTGATGTTTCTTTGGTGTCCTCCCAAAGTTAGATTCTACTGTTTCAACCACAGTTGAGGTAAACAGTGTCATACAACCAGTAAGCTAAGCATTTGAGGAGGGATTGGAGCTCAGGTCTTTCTCTCCATTGTACCCCCTATCCCCTTCATGGAGATATTTAAATTTAAAAAAATAAGTAGAACATTGCTTTAATTGTTCATTTGAATATTTACTTATATATAACAAAGTTTTTTTTTTCTTTTTGGTAGCATTTTTGTGCTTAGGTTTTGTTTTGTTTTAATGTAGCACGGAACTAGAAACCAATGATCAGGACTGGAATTGTATTAAAATAGATTTGAACAGTCAGTTTTTGAGTTGCAGAATTGTTGATCACCGATAAATGTTTTAAAAGCTTATGAAAGAAATATAACATTTAGGAAATATACATTTCTGAGCACCTGCTGAATATTTTTAAGGGTGCAAATTAGAGTTTGAGGAACTAATTTCAAAGTGGGTGCTGCCCTGACATCTCCAGCTTGTCCAAAATTGAGTAGACTCGACTCTCCTCCAAAATCAAAGCAGAACAGCTTCCCTCTCTGGTCTTTCTGTTAACTCAGTCAGCATTCCTAACTCCCAGAATGAAAATCTTGGAGTGCGCTTAAAAAGTGTTAGTTCTGGGCAACGCTTGTTGAACTGACCTGTCTTTATTCACACATCCTAGTGTAGGCCTCACTTCAGGAACCAAGTGGATCTCCCACTGAATCTTTCCTTAAGCCCGCCTGCAAGGCTATTTCAGGCAGTCAGTTAGTAAGCATTTAATAATAATAAACCTACTCCGGGCCAAGCTCTGTTCCCTGTGTCGTATTGCCTCATCAGCAGATGAACTTTTCTAAAGCGATAGTATCATCGTGTCACCTTGTTCAGACATTTCTGATGGCTGTTTACCAAACTATTTACCTGGAAGTCAGGGCCTTCCATAGTGAGTCCAGTGCCTCACTTTCCCCTCTGTGCCGTGGGAATCCCAGCTTAGATCAAACAACCATGCCTTAGATCTGATCCTTCTTCCCTCCTTTCTTGTTTTTTGTCCAAGTCCTGCCCATCCCTTGGTTATCATTGTCATTAATACAGCTCACATTATGATGTCAGGAAAGAATCCTGAATGTCAAGTCACAGTCCTCGACGAGTCGTCTGCCTTCTCCAGGCTTCATCCTCTTCAGCTAGGAAAGCAGAGGGCTGTGCAAGTAAGATGAGGCTCCTTCTGCCTCTGAACTGACATGTAGGTGACACACATCTATCACCTGAGCTTCACAACCCTGAAGAGGAGGAGCTGTTACCTTCTTGTTTTACACACAAGGAAACTGAAGTTCAGGAAGCTGACAATTTTCCTTCCTCAGCTGCTGGGAAGTGTCAGAGGCAAAACCGGAATTGGGGTCTCTTCAATCAAATGCTCCATGTGGGTGCTGGGAAGTCACACGTGGGGACTGCTGGAATACACAGGGACAGGAGGGGACGTGTGTGTGTGTGTGTGATTCCTTCTTGAACTCATTAACACTTTGTACATTATTAATCATTTGGTGATTAAGGATGGGCTGTATTGCAGTTTTAAAAAATCACATCTGAAGAATTGTTTGTTGAATCTCAGGCCCTCCCGCTGGCTTTGCCTTCTCAGCTTTGTTACAAATGTAGTCTGTTGCTTTGATTGTGACTCACATTTAATGGAACTGATGATAGCTGAACACTTTTAGCTTCTTATTACTTTACAAATCCAGACTCAATTGGAAGTGACCACAAGTCATTTCCTTGTTGCACTGCATTGCTTAGTTAGGTGAAATAGGAGAAATGGATTGATCTTCAGTTCATTTCCTGGTGGCCTAGAGCTCCCTGGCAATCAGAGGAGATAAGAGGTGGCCCTTTGTTCCTCACAGCCGGGAATGAACATGTCTGTGGATCAGGCTGGATCCTCCTTTTTCTGTGGGCTCTACCTCTGCGGTAGCTAAACAGAAAGAGATCCCAATTCTTGCTGCTTAATATGGTACTTTTTCACCAATGTTCAATGCGGACTCTTAAAAAAAAAAACCCAAATCTACATCTCTTCCCTAGGTCCATAATTAAGCTACAGGTTATTTGTAGTTTTTCTGAGATTGTGGAAAACTGTGTAACTGTGTCTCCTTACATTCAGCTGGCTGAGGATTATAGTGCTTTTATGATTTAATGAACAGGTTTCAAGTTAAATGTTGCCTCACTATTAAGTTCTTTCTAAAGGGAGAAAAAGGCTTTTCTTCTAACATAAACTTGTCAAGGACAGTGAAAGTAACCATTTTCTTCAGACCTTTTAGTGAGAAATTTAATTATGTTTAGTTTAATGAATTGTCAGAATGACAAATCTCAAGAGTATTTAAAATAAAGTTACAGGAAGATGACAGTTGGTTTTCAAGGAAACTCACCTTCTTAACATACATGTAGGTAACTTAATTATTTGAATTACATTTTAAGTCCTTAAAAAAGTGCAATTCCAACTCAAATACAAATGTGTTCAATAGACTAATTGCTAAATTATTAAACTGTATATATATATCAATAATCTAATTGTATTTAAGTATTGAATCATGGCCCAACATGAATAATGGCAGGGCTTCCGATGGACTTGATTTTTTTTTTATGTTAGGTTTCTTGAGGCTTTTCAGCTCTCCCCCCCAAATAATGTTTGAACTTTAAGCTTTTTCCCTTATCTGCTTTTTAAAAAAACTAACTTCAACTAACTTTAAAGGATTTGGTAGGGTGATTTATTTAGACCTCAAACAAAGATTTGTTTTAGAAATTTTACAGTCATTGCTGGGGGGAGACTAGTATTACATTTTGTTTCATCTAAGAAATAAGAAATATTGATTGTATCCTAAATGGAGCTGAAAAACCTTCCTCTTTCACAAAGTTGTGAATGAGCCAGCGAGGGCTCTGGTCAGCTTTACTGAGGCAAGCTGCTAATAGCTATTTAATGTTATTCTTTAGTAGATTTTTCCTTTTAATCTCTTTGAATTGCAGGCTCATAAACCTCTCTGATGAGCCCTGCCAGTGTTTTCTTAGATCCCACTATGGAGACAATGGAGCCAGTGAATTCTTTCACCTCTTGTTGTCAGACAAATCCAATAGAACGCAAGGTCAGGAGGGCCTGTACTTGTAAAGACCGAAAGATTCTTTTTTCAAGTAACCACATAAATTATTTGATTTTGATCATTATCTTCTTTAGGATTCTTTCTTAAGCTATCAAAATGTAAGCAAGTTTCATTTGGTAAATCTCCAGCTAACCTTAATTCACAGTGTATTCTTTTGAATATTAGAGTGAGCAAAAAATATGACCCCACTCTAAAAGAATCAGGTTCCTTCTAAATAGCTGAATTTGTCACCTTGCTGTATTTAGCAGTCAAGACTTCAGAGTGAAGATCTTGAATTAGTCTGTTTATCTAAATCATAGCCAGAACAGTGATTGATTAGTTGGTTTTTTTAAAAATCATATTGGAAAGGTATTTTAAGTTGGAAAGCTTTGACATTAAAGAGCTTTATCATTTCTATTTGAAACTGAAAATTCTGTAACTTTTATGTCCCACCTTCAATATGGATTATTGGATGCTTCAGTAGACAAGGAGCATCTTCTGTTTCACAAATGCCATACCTGATTACTAGATGGTTATCAAGGCTAATTACAGGTTTAGGGAAAGTTGTTGGAGGAGTGGGGGTGAGGGGAGGTGGGAGACTATGGAGGGATGAGAATCAAGTCTTCTAATTGCAACTCCAGTAATGGCCCTGGTTGATCACTATGGAAAAGCTTACTGATGTGTGTACTGGGGGAAGTTGCTGGCACTCCTGCGCCAACAGATGATCTTCTGTTGTCTCATTAGCTTCGTCTTCTGTTTCTGTGTTCCCACTCCACCCATTCAATGCTGTCCTCTAGGGAACCAGTCTTCCTGAGATAACCACAGGCCGTTGGTTTGTTGTCCCAGCATTTCTTCTCTCACCTTATTTAAAGATGAAACTGTGAGTCTCAGTGAGCTTTCTGAACCAGCACTGCACAGCTGACACATGATCGAGCCATGTGGCCGCAGATGCTAATTGTTCATATATAAACATCATGCATGTGCTTCCTAAGGTTTGCATGTAGTCACAGTCATGGAATGAACTATGAACTCCTTCTACTGGCTTATTCCATTATTATCATAGAGACCTACCTCAGTTCATGTTTTAGTTGAAAACTAGCTTTAAAAACTTTTTGCCATGAGTAAAAAAAAAAGGAGGAAAATAATAACCATGAAGTCACTTTTCGGAGAAGGTAGAAGAAACAGTACAACAAGGGTGCAGCGTGTTACATAACGGGGAATAATAGCAGCCTTCCTCTGGAAGTCATGGGGAACAATAGGCTGAGGGGCATTTTTTTAACAATAAGACTCTCAGAATAGGGATAAGGAATGGGTTAATTGTCTCAAAGATGTGTGATTTAATATATTACAGTAGGCGTTCAGAACTAGGTGAGCCCAGCAAGGTGTTGGCTGAGCTTGTCGTTAGCTCTGACTTGTCTGTCTTGCTTTAATTGAATTCAACAAAACTGCTTCAGATGTCCTTTATTCCCTGGGGATTAGAGTGTGGATTTGAGGTAGAATGAGAAGGATAGGTCTAGAAGATGGCCAGGAATATAAACAAATCGGCCGTTAGTTAATAAACTGCATTTTTGAAATGAATCTAAATGATAAGTGCTAATTATATTTTTTGCAGTTAATTTCAAATAAAGAGTTTCATTTTTTTCCCTAGCCAAGTACCCTCCGTACTGGATACCAGTCTGGTATCCGACTCGCTTCCCCACCCCCAGCTCCCAGTCTCCTTTAGTGAAGACTATGTTTGAAATACTTCAGATTTGTTGTTTGCTATTTTAATTACGACTGTCAAGCTGAAGTGTGTCAAATGAAGTCATGTATTCTGTTGAATATGGAAATTAAATTGTTAATATTTTGTTTTAAAACTGTTTACAAATTGTTTATGTGGAGCACAAAAGCCTTGGGATAATACAAGGTAAGAGGACACTTGGAACAGCAGTTAAGCCCTATTGAGATGGGGAAGCCACTGGGCAAAGTTCTAGAAAGATAGAATATTTGACATACCTTAATGAGAAGCCATAGTAAGTTCAAAATATTGTATAATCTTTTCATCTACTATAAAATTGTGTAATTCACCAATACATTTTGAACAGGCAGTTATTAAATATAATTAAATTGCAAGCACTCACAAAATGGAACAAAGGCAGGCATTCTCAGCAGCTGAACAAGAGGTAGACTGGAGGCACAGTGGAAGAAAATGTCGTGGGGGGATTTTGCTTTCTCTTTAATGCTACTTTCCAAGCATGCTGAAAACAATGTGCCTTTTAAAATAAAGCCCAGAACCCCCAACAGAGCCTCTCCCCACTGCTGGAGCTCCCTCCACTTTGCTTGGACTCAGGTGGAATTCCAAGGTGGCTTGGAGAACACAGGTAACAGGCAGTGCTGGGACTCTCCTGACCGTGACTGGGTTCTCAGAATATCAGAATATTCACAAGTGCTTCTCCTGCTACCAATCTTTGATCTTCTTAGCTGTGAGTTAGGACATGGCACTTCAGACATTATACACAGTTACACATATGAAGTGACAAGTCAGTCAGTCATCCTGTGCACCAAGCTAAACTAGGCTTGAACTGTGCCCGCTAGGAGCTTCCTTTCCATTGAGGGAAGCACGTATGGTTAAAAAACATTGACAAAGTAAATACTACGTAATTCTGTGACTGATTCCTGGGAGGAGGGAGGGGCGGGCCTAGAGGGGACATCAGTTGATTTTCACAGGTTAGATGTGACTTTAAAATTGTAAGACTTTTCTGGAGCAGCCATCTGTAGAAATAGATTTTTTGATGTCTTGGTAGATTTTAGTTTATTAGGAGTCAGGCTTATCTTTCAGCAGAAAAACCAAATGTCTTAAAGTCTTGATAGTGCACTCCTTAAATTTGCTGATTACCATTCTGGGGCCAGGTTGTTCGATAATCTTTCCGGAATCATCACATCTGACTCTTGTCTTACAGAAGATGAACTGAGAACCGTGGGACCAGTGGATGCCCAAGTGGATCTCGAAGACATGCTATGGAACAAAGGTTGGAAGGCGTTCTGATTCTTTTCCCCTCTTCATTAGATTCTTGCCAGGATGGAAACAGACATCCAGTGGATCGTTATTTCTCTTTGATTTCACAAATATCCTTGCTTGTTTCCCAGTACTGGAATGTCTTGTTTCTAATTAAGCTCTTTCAGCAGTGACTTGTTTAAAACTTGGTGTGCAGGGGGATTTCTTGATTCCTTTTTTATGGATTTGACATTTTTTCTCTTCTAATTGGATGTCACTCGCGGTAACTTTTTTCCCCTGCTGTGGTAGTTGTTTCTATTTCCATTGTCTGCATAATATAGCAAGTGAAATCAATTTTGACCTTTTGAACAACTGTTGTTGACAATTGAAATAAATTACCACTGGACTTCTGTGCCAATTTATATTTTCTTAACCCCACTGGAGACTTTCAAGTTTGCCAGTGAGTATAGATGACTACATCTGCTGTTTCATTCCCTGCTTCTTACGAGGGTTTGTTGCTTTTATTTTGTCCACACTCAATTTTTTTTTAATATCTTTTATGTCAGTCTCTTTGTACCCGGCCCATCATGCTATTTGGGCCATTAGGTTTTTTTAACCTCTTTCCATGGAATTTCAGTGATTTTTGCTTTTCAGTCCTGCAGATGTTCCTTATGTGCCTTTAAAACCGTCACAGATAGCTGTGGATGTTAACCTTTATTTTTAATGCCAGGACTTGACTTAACAGATTTCACCCAGATAGATAGCAAGAACACTTTGTTTGTACACTGTGCATTTGCATATTACAGCTGTCTGTCAGCATTTGAGTCTTACTGCCCTTTCTGGAAGGGAAGGCCCCCATCCAGCCTGATGGATCTCCCCAGTGCTCAGTGTAGTGCTTTGTGTGCTAGGCCCTTAAAACGCTGACTGCATTTGCCTTATTGACATCAGGCAACATCACTGAGGTAGAAAAGCAGGATTCTTACAAAGAAAAATTCTCAGGTTCCAGGTATATTGATTCTCACCTTTTTGCCTGAATTCTAGGCCACTTTTTCAGATCATGTTTTAATGAAATTTGTCTTCTTTGGCTTCTTTCTTCTTTTAATATAACTAATATATGATGGTAGACAACACTAGTGTTATGTTTAAAAGGCTATGTAAGCATTTAAAACACCTCTTTTTTTATTTTGGCTTTTTTCTAGAAGATCAGTGTTTTACTCTCAGTTGCCGATGTGGTGGAAAATACTGTGTTTCCAAGGATGAAGCTGAAGAATTTAACCTGATCTGTTGTGATACATGTTCACTAATTATAGAAATTGTTCAGCACAGCTGAGATTGTTTAGTACATGGAACTGTAAAACTCTTATGTTCAGTCACGTTGGGGAGGCAGAGGCTTTGTCCGTTGGAGAAAACATCGATTTCAAGTAGAGCTGAGAAAAGAAGTGGGAGTCCTTTTGTCCATTGGAAATGCTGCTGAAATGTCAACTCAAATACTGTTTTCAGAGTTTGCCAAGAAAATGTAAAATTGGCAAGCAGTGCCCACCCCCTTATTAACAAAACATGAAGTTAGCTACTTGGTGAATTCCCCAGTTAGAATTCTGGTGCCACGTTTTGTTGTCTCTTCTCCATGATTGGAAAATGTTTTCTTCCAAGAGCACAGAAATAAATGGAAACAGTGAGTCTCAGCGAGTCTTATAGTTGGGGCTTTGCTCTGTGAATCCCTGTGTACCACTGATCTAGAACTTCCCTCTACTTAACTCACAGGGCAATTACAGGGATTAATGAAGTGGAACCAGACATCCTACTAGGGGAAGCTCAGTATTCTTTGCATAGAAACATTTTGTAAATACAACTTGACCCCAGTTCTCTCTGATTCTGAAGATCTGATTAATGAAGCAGCATAGTGTGGGAGAAAGGACACTAGACTCAGATCATAAGACTTTAGGCCACTTTTACAAGTTCTGTGGCCAGTTATTATCTGTGAGCCTGTTTCCTTATTTGTAAAGGGCTCAGCATTAACACAGTGCTTGGCTCGGAGTAATCTTTCTAATGCGAATTGTCCCCATATGGACAATACTATCTACCTTACCTACAACAGTGGTGGGGGTTTTTAAGCTCAAATGAGATAAAGAATTTTTAAAACTGCAAATCACTTTATAAATGTGAGGTATTTTATTAATAACACCCATCCCTCCCATGCTGGAAAAAAGAAACAGGCGTAAGCTGCAGCACGAACAATTTGGGTTAGTTACAAGAATGGCATGAGATCCTCACTACAGGTAAAGTTAAGCAGAGGGTCTGTTTGTTGGTTTTCCCCTTCTTTTGAATGGGGAAACAATCATCTGGAGTAAGGAACCCAGCACTGTGTGGCCACAGCAGAGTACAGAGAACTAGTCCAATTGTGCAATTTAAGGAATGGGTATTTAGGGTTTCATGAAACCATTTTAAATTGGATTTTTTTAAATTATAAAAACATAGCATTCCTGACTTTCTGAATTTGGAATACAGTGTTAATGGTATCTTGAAACCAATATTTTCCTGTCCCATTTCTTTATAATTGTAAATTTCCTAGATGTCACTGTAACCATTAAACATTTTCTATTTCTCTATATTTAGTGTTCTGCGTGTAACAGGTCAGATCTCATTGTGGAGAATCCCAAAGGATCACTGAACTTCTTTTGTTCTTTTTGTTGAGTAAATGGGCCAGACCTGGGACTTGGCAATCTTTGTTATGGGAAGTTTCTGTTGTAGCCAGATTTGACCTGTAATTAAAAATAAATGGTCACCACCCTCATAGTTAGTGTAGCCAAACCAAAGCATAATTGAGAAGGAAGAAAATTTCTTTGGCTGAGTCTGTAAAAGTAGAAGAACTAAGTCAGTGATCCAAATATCCAATTATTTAGGTCATACAAAATATCAGGATGGTTTTAATCTTTTCTTCTTTTAAAAGTACACATTTTTACTTGGGGGGGGAGTGGAAGAGAGAAGAGAAAGGGATTGAGGAGAATGTATTGTGCGTGTAAAATTTCAGTAATAGATTAGACTCCCTCCTGTTTCACTATTTGAAAATAAAATTCCAGTATTAAATATTTTATTTATAAATACATGGTTTCAGTGACTTAGTAAAAATGTTTCTTGAGGAACAAAATGTGACAGTGAAGTGATTTGATTGGCTAATGCTGATTACTCATCAGAAAATCTGTGGCCATTGGGACTGTCACGTAGAAATCCAAAATCATTCAGAGGCCAAATCTGTAAAGTGAAATACAGTTGAAAAAAAGTTAATATTGTACTTTTCTACTATGTTAAATAAATATCTTACATATTTTCATTCATTCTTTTTCTTATGCCCTACCACTGAATTGGTTTTTTTTCCTTTTTCCATCAAAATATAAGGTTATATTGGTAATCCTTAAGGAAAACAACTCACTTTGATTTCCTGAGCCTATTTTACCACAACTATATTTTTGAAAAACATCCAAGGAAAAAATTCCAGTTAAAAATCCATGTTTTGAGGCACTATGCTACATGTGAAATTAGGTTTACATATCTTTTATCTTTGATCCCATCATCAGATGAGATATAATGGAGAATCGTTGGCTTAAAGTAATCAGGGTCTCAGATAGTTGGCTATAATATCCCTTTCCTCGTGGATATTCCTCATATATTTTGCCATTTAAGAGACATTTTTGGACTCGGTTTGGAATGCCCCAAGTAACCATTACCCATGACAAAAAGGGGAGGGCAGATGTAAATAAGGATAATGGCTTTTTCTTTCTGTATTCAGTAATGACCAAAACTTAGCAGAGCTGTGCTTCTGTTCTTTGTTTTTTAGGCATTTTATGCTTAAGTCAGCCAGGACCTGCCATAAGGTTGCTGGTCTATAAAATCAGATAACACATACACAAAACAACATTTCACAAGATCCAAGATTTCCCGAATATTGATACTCCTTCCACTAACATTATAACCCCTTCAAGCCTCAGTAGATAGTCTTTTGGAATTAGGAAAGCATTTCGAAAATAAATAGCTCTAGGAGGGGAAAAGCAATTTGCTAAAATGCTGTCCTTTTGTGATTTAAATTAAAGCTTGCTTCAGGGTGGTAGATTCAACTTCATTATTCACCACACTACACTGAGGTGACTTTTGTTTAACTACAAAAAATATTCTTATGAATAATTACAGGGATGTTGGGAGGAATCAGATTGTTCTTGCACATTAGCTGTCCTAGAATGGGGCCACAGTGAAGTCCACTCACCAGTTCTGGCCAGTGGGTTTGTATGCTCCCTGTAATGCCATGTTGCTACTTGCAATGTCAAGGAGCTTTAATGAAAAAAAAAAAATGCTTAAAGATTAACCCACTCCAGTGTGTGGGTTTTTTTTCTTCCAAGCTCAAAAAGTAACCAGTGTTTTAAATAGTAAAAGTATACCTTTAAGCAAATACGTCCTCTGATTAGTCCATATGGAATAGGCCCATAGTATCTAGAATCTGTAGAATTCTGGAGATTATCACCCTCTAGCCAAACATGACCTCTTGGTACCTAGGGTTAAAGACAAGGTAACCCCAACCCCCCAAAAAATCATTATATTAAAAAGTAAATAGCATTTTTGTGGTACAAATCATCCTAAAACAGTTTCGTGTAAAAGACTCACAATTTATATAACTTAAGGCATAAGTATCCTTATTTACTCCACGTTAAAATTATAGTCTTTGATAAAATAAGATGGACTGGGGTTCAGTTAAAAATAAATCCATATATATTTTCTGTCACATATCCCCAAAACATTGGTTTGCTATACCAAACCCTGAAATGAAATTATAAAAGGTTTCAGCAATGTGACAGGGTCATTAATTTAATAGATTTCAAAAGAGGTCATTAAAATGTTGACTGAAAATGTGCCCTCCTATCGAAGTAACAGCATGAACAGGGCAGCCACATACTCATCAACATCCTGGGGCCAGTACCAAGGATAGACCTATTAAGAGGCCCATGATGAACTAAATGGTAATTGATTGTGACATCAATTACCATTAATCTCATCATTTTATAAGACTGGGCTTGTCAAAGTTCTAATTAAGATCACAGTTCCTTCTGTGTTCAGGAAGGATCTACAACACATTATATTGCAATAATGACCATCACAAACAATTTTAATACATAAAATTTGTGAAATTAATGATGGCGGCCTTGCATTATATAACAAAAACCTTTTATTTCCTATATATCCTTGCATCGACTGTGTTATACACTGTAGGCCTATTCTCAAAGAAATTGATGACAAAAGAAAAAAGTCAGCCAGTGAGCAAATCAGCAGAGAAAATAATTGAGCACATAGACTATGTAGTGACTTCTAAAAATGTGTTACCAGAAATGAAACTCTTCAGCATTAATAACTGTTAACTAAGCTTTTATAAAAGGGAAGCACTGCAGACAACAATCTTCCAGTTATTGTATACACCTGACAAACTGGCTAGGTGAAATTTAATTTTCTCAGGAAGGAGTTCTGTTTTACAAGCAAAACAAAAAGGAACAATTCGGACTCTGATTTAGGCTTTCACTTAATGAAGATGCAGGTGTGCCCCACCTCATGTTGGTAACTGGCGCCTCAGCATTTCAAGGGGATGGCTAATTCATGGTAATGTGAGCAGGGAGAAGTAAAACGGTGTGAGTGAGGTTTTAGGACCTATGGTGGGGTTTGGCTATGAAGTACAAAGCACCATCTTATGACATTACATTGGCACTGGTCTAGACAGTCTAACCAGGGGAAGAGAAGAGGTGGTATATTTCTGTACACCCAAAAATAAATAAATAAATTCCTTGTCAGGTCCCCCAAATTGCAAAATACACCAAACATATTCAGTTGTTTCAGTCGTATCTGGCTCTTCGTGACCCCATTTGGGGTTTTCTTGGCAAAGCTACTGGAGTGGTTTGCCATTTCCTCCTCCAGCTCATTTTACAGATGAGGAAACTGAGGCAAACAAGGTTAAGTGACTTGCTCAGGCTCCCACAGTGTCTGAAGCCAATTTTTAAAATTAATTAATTGACTGATTTTTTTGTTTTCAACATTCATTTCCACAAGATTTTGAATTCCAAATTTTCTCCCCATCTCTTCCGTCACCCACCCAGAGATGGAATGCCTGAGGCCAAATTTGAGTCAAGTCTTCCTGCCTCCAGGCCTGGCACCCTATGCACTTTGCCACCTAGCTGCACACACCCAAGATGACTTTACATCAAAGATCAGTATGCGTCATTTTGATATGTCCACTTCATACACAATAACCACATAAAGATATAAAAATTGTTGCAAACATTCACGTTTAATCTTTCCACAGCAGCTATGTGTATGTAATTAGAAAAAGCAAACTTTTCCTAGAAAAGCTATCGAACACTAAAGAAGTAACAAGGTCATAGGTGGCTTTTCAGCGTCAGCATCAGAACTATTTATACATGTAGGTTCATACGCACACGGGCCACATGAGACGGTAACTGCTCAAGCAGAAAAACAAGCGCCTGGAGTAGCTGTTCAGGTCAGACAAAGTAGGAAAGAAATAGATTGGTTTGTGAAAAACATCTGGACTGAAAAAATGAAGCATCTTCAGAGCTTTGATTTCTACCATATTCCTCACAGGACATATTGTCTTATCTTAGAAACAAGTGACGGGTCTTAAAAAACTCCATTTTTGAAGTACAGACACTAACAAAAGCAAAAAGACCCAAGATAATTTCCCAGAAATGTTCAAAGAATTCCGGGGCCACACAAGATGCAGTGAAGTTCCTATTTCTGCTCTGCCAAGGCCGTTTCCCTGCCTCAGTTAGGCCTCTCTATGCCCCGAGGGCTCTGAAATCCTGTGCCATTGGCAAAGGCCACTCATCCCCCACTCTTGGGTATTCTTTTTGAACTGTGTGGTTTTCCTTTTGTCTCCCCAAAAGGCAAGTTCTCTGAGGGCAGGGATTGTGTCTTAAATTTCCATCACTTGTCCCAAGGTGGGAAACAACAGAGACGCAATACTTACTACAGGTTCAGTTAAGCAGGACGCAGAAGATAGTCACAAGAACTATCACATAATCCTTGGCCACTGATAATTCTTTGTCCTGGGCTAATGATGAAACTTTTACTGGTAATAAGTAAGCTCACCGCCTGCCTGGCCCAGAGAGCAAGGCTTTGGTAATAAGGATTGTTGGCTGAAGGTGATAAACAATCACAAAGCCTGAGGCCAGTGCTGAGTGTGCCTGCTACAAGTATGGATACACATAAATGCAGAAATAAATCTAGGTGACACTTCCACGAAAAATCATGAATCAAAAATATTCCCCTATTAATTATGCTCACTCCCAGAATTCCTAACAATAAGATCTGATGCAGCTACAGCTAGACAAGCAACATTTACCTCTTTTACACTAAGATGTAAACAGCCAGTACTATGAGCTGTCTCCCAGACGTTTACACTAATGGGAAAAAGAGCATATAATTTCAATGATACAGAAGAAGGCTAGGGTGTGGGGGTGGAGCAAGAGACCTGGGGCCGCTTACCCATAAGTTACTTTCTGGCGGTAGTACTGCCTCTATACCATACCCACACAATTACAATAAAACTGGAGAACAAAAAATAGTAATTGATTCCAGTTAATAGACTATTTAAATTAACATTTGATATAACAATTCCAATACTACAAAAGAAGATGGATAGTCCCTGAAATTCTTTTATAGAACACTAGGTCTTTTTAGGAACCAAAACCTAAATCTGACCTTACTTGATTGAGATCAGAGATCTCTAACGTAGAGAGCAAAGCAAGAGATAGGCTAAAAATGCTTTCCCCACCTGAACACTGACCTGCAACCACTGAAAAACAAGGTGCCAGATGTGCACTTCCTGGCCTACCACTCGATTAAAACTGTCCTATGACTAAAAAAACTCCAAAATTCATATTTCCACCAATTCTGGCATTTTATAGAAACAATACATGTAGAAAAGACAATGATGAAAAGAGGACAGAGAAGAATTGCATTTGCTCAGAGATATACCTTATATCATCTCTCCAACTAAGATTTGGGATAGGAGAAGAGAGGGCTAGAAAGGATCTGAAAGATCATCAGGTTCAACTTTTTCATTTTCTAGATGAAGAAACTGAGGCCCAGAGGAGTTCTAGAGGTAGTAAAACAAGTTGCACTTCCCAGAGGCAGTTAAGCACTGGCCTGAAGGCAGTTAGAACTGAGTTCAAATCCAGCCTCAGACATTAGCTGTGTGACCTTGGGCTTAACCTGTTTGCCTCAGTCTCCTCAGCTGTAAAAGGGGGATCCTAATGGCACTCACCTAATGGCACAATCAAATGAAATACACATAGTAGGTACCATATAAATGCTATTCCCACTGCCCCAGTGAATCATCATCCAGTTTTACAGATGGAAGGGGCCTGGGACTCCTCTGGTCTAACCACAAATGACTTATACATGGAATGGCATGCCCCAAATCTCAACTAGTTGGAAATGTCTTTCCCAAGATGAAGATATACCAGCTTGGGTCCCACAAATGTTTTAACAGCAAGGTATCCTTGTATTTTCTTCAGCACTTTGTACACAAGTACTTAATAACCTGGTTGAATTAAAAATCAAATTTCTTACCCAATTCCATGGTTTTATTTTTTAATTTTCTCCAAGAGAAATAAAAGTGTTCTCCCCAAGAATAAAACTCTTAAGGGCTTAGATTAGCTCACCTTTCACACTTTCCCTTTGTGAACCTGCCTTGCCAATGTGCAAGAAAGAGTATGAATGTATGTTTTCAGTGAGTGCCAAGTAGAATCTTTTCTGGAATGGTCCAAATTGGAACTTTCCTAAAGTCTCAGGTATTCCAATCACCGTTAGGGATATCAAAGTTTTAAAACGTTAAAAGAACCCTAAATCATTCCTCTTTCTCCTTTTCACCTTGGAGGCTTCCTTCCTGAGCTATGATAAAACCTAATCTCAGAGCTGGACAAAAGAAGAAAGTCTCCAGTTCTCAGCTCTACTTACTGAGCCCTATTGAAGGGCTCCCTACGTCGGTACAAGCAACAAATGTAATTGCCTCATGGCCCGCGGGTGTCCATTTAACAAAAGGAGGTTTTGTGACCAAACCCACAGGTGTTACCTTTCTGGATTCAACTGAAATCTGATGAAAGAGTCCACAATATCAAATAACACACTTACTAAGCTGTAATCAAACTTACTTATTTGATTAAGCAAAGAACATCTAATTAAGGAAAAAGTTTTGACCTAAGAATAGGATAGTTCTATTTTAGACCTGAACTTAAAGTCTTGCAACATAATGTAAAAAGTGATTGTATTTTAAGTAACCCGTTAATTACCCCCAAGCTGTACATACTGGAACCAGTACAAGGGAACAATTTTCATAGGTGCCTGATGTTAATTATCTTGAGAAAATTTGTATGTTTTCTGAGTCATGGCAGAGTTTATTGAAACACATATACTGTCTTGTTCATTATGAAAAAGCTACCATATGCAAAGCTACCCCTGAATTTTATGTTGTTCTTAAAAGCCAAAATCCTCATTTTTTTATACAAACTGCAATTGAAGCAGTTTTTTTTCTACCAACTTCCAAGGAATCAGGATCAACTCAGGGGCTTCACTTGGATTTACTACAGAATTGTTGGGCAAATGCAAAGAAAGCAGCATCCTTCCTTCCCCAAAGATAACACGGCAGCTAAGGGAGTTAAATGGAGCAAATATTTAAGAAATGATCTGAGAACAAACTTTTTTAAAAATTACAAACTGCTTTAAAAAAAAAAATCTTACTTTAAAAGTTTGACTTTTTTCACATCAGTTAACAAAACCACAAACGCCGTGAGTCAATACTTTAATGTTAGAGTTTATCTTTCTTATAACTACTAACAAAATGCTATGTAGATAGTGAGATTTATGAAGAGAGAGGGAAGCACTAAATCCACTGAAATACAATGGATGAGAAGAGCTTCTTGGAGCTAGGGAGTAGGTAAAAGCTTCAGGAGGTAACCTTCCCTCTCTGGCTCCTTCCCACTATTTGTCCACCCATAACTTCAGGAGTACAGTCTGAGTCCCAGTGCTTGTATCCTGGTACACGGCTTGAACACGGGAGGCTGCTAACGTTTGCTGAATCTTGACGACAGGGCCCACTGCGAGGTGCATCATTTCAAGTGATCCCAAATGCAATAACGAAATGAATTCAGCTCATTTTCAAATCTCTGCCATGAATCCATGTGAGACGTGGGCATTTAAAATAGAAGCGTTTCAAACTGTTCCACTCCCCGTTTTTCCCTGTTTCTATCTGGCCTCATCTAATACACTGCTGGGACAGGCTTGCTATGTTGTTCATGCCTGATGCGGTTCATTGTAGCTGACTCTACTGAATGTGAAGGGACCTAACCTTTGCCTGATAACTGGTAAATCTAACGGTGAGGAATTCCAGTAGCAACTGCAGGAGGCAACCTACCCAACCCAATGGGAATCGGCCATGAAATTCCCTTAGAAGATTCACAACTTATTCCAGAACTGGATGGCCTAGATCTGTTGGCTTGGTTAATATGCCTACTTACTGACATAGAACTCTCAGCCCAGTCACTGGTGCAGATGAGATTATACGTTCTGGGTCCTCCACTGTCAGTCTTATAGTAGGCTTGACTTTTTTCAGCTGGAGCCATAAAAGATCCTTACAACCTGTAATTAATTCACCCTCAGCAAGTACCTCTACTGTGGCTGCTATGCTTATTTTTCCTTTTTTGCTGCTTTCTTTTTGGAATAATCTGTTGTATCAGCAAGGACCCCAACACACTCAGGAGGGCCTGCTGCATAGGTTCTTAGATCTGCTTTTCTAAAAGGAAAGCGACTTTAATCAAGTACATGTATCATTCACTTAGTTCAGGGGAAAAAGTCAGCACCCTGGACTTCAGAAATAATAACCAAGAGACAGGGCTTCCAGCTGTCTGACTATAAGCAAAACATCCATCACAGATCAACAGACAGATCCAACTGTCTGACCATACATAGGGACCAGAGAGAGAAGCACCAACATCTAGGTTTTCAAAGGGGGCCGGGGGCTCTTTAGCAGCAGCCCAGAGTCTGGCCAAGCAACACACACACACACACACACACACACACACACACACACACACACAAATACACACAGATATATACATATATACATATATGTATACACACACTTATCAGAGCCAGAGGGTATCACAATCCTTGAGAACCAGTGGATGACCTAGATCCATGTAACAAAAGGTAAGCTTCCCTTAATAGGCAGGCCCATTAATGGATGGGGAAGATCTTTAACTCTCATTTTCATTACACCTCCGATTTCATCCCCATTGGGGGGATGTGTAAGTTAAACGTCCTCTACTGGGTCAGACCAACACTTGCTCAGAGTCTGGGGCATGGGGAGGGAAGACTTGCCAGGCCCACCTAAGCCACTGGTTTGCCCTGCCTAGACTAGGAGCTCCACCATGGCAAGAACTGTTCTTATTTTTAATGGCTTTGTACAAGGCTGGGGAAGCTTTGGCCTTCTAAGTTCTTAAGTGTTGCCTTTTGACTGAATCCACAGGTGGCCTTAAGGACACAGGTTCCCTACCCCTGGCTTTGTACCTAGCATTGGCATCCTTAATAAAGTTTTAATAAAGTCATTAATAAAGGTTTAGTGATAGCCTGAAGTGGGTAAGCTCTCTCTCCACTCCTCCCTGCTGCCTCTCATAGATATACATATGACAGTCAATTAGAAATCTAAGTTAAGACTATTTTTTCCCAAAGTAGTCTGAATTAAACTGAAATGTGGAATAAAAGTGATGCTAAATAACCAAATGGATTTAACTTGATTCCATTTTTGTGTCTAAAGCACCTTCTGAGGACAGTAGCAAACACAATGCTGCTTTTTTCTTTCAAATCTTAATTACTGCCAATAACCAAACTATTTCTTAACTATTAGGAGCTGAGTATTTTCTCAAGTTTTTCCTTCTGACGGGTGTATTATCCTGGGAAGAGCACTGGCAGAGCCAGAAGGCCCATGTGCATATGGCCTGGTCTCTCTGAGCCTCAGGTTGCTTGCTCATCAATAAAAGGGAAAGAAAAGTTGTATGAACTACCTCCTAGGGCTGTAGTGAGGAAAAAAATGAGATAAAGCACAAAAAGTACCACGCAAGTGCACACTGTTTGAGCAAGCATTCTTCTTGGCATAACTTTTAACCTAGACAGACTTCCTATCTCTCGATTCTCCTATCAAAGTCGGTTTCCCATTAAATGTCCCCAGGCCTACCAGCAGCAACTTTCCATGGCACTGAGGTGTAGCCAGGACGTGGCCACATATGCAGACATTATGTGACATTATTTCAATGAGAAATCTGACTGGGAGCTGGCATTAAAATTTTTTTTCAAATCTTAGTTTGGGCAAATTTAGAATTCTGAGATTTTTCTTTACCAAATTTTCAATGAGGGGTTAATTTTAATGAATTGAGGGGGATGTGGGTGCCCATTGTGCACCTGCAATGCTTGCTTTTGGAGGCAGATTGCTTGAGCTTGGGAGTTCTGAGCTATGAGAGGGAGAAGGTGATTTGTGTGCACACTAAGTGGGCTTCAACATTGCAAACACATCAGAGTGGGTGAGCAGGCTGTGGCTGGCCCAGAAGTGGCTGCTGGCCTCCAAATAAACAGAAGAATGAATGAATGAAGTTAGATAAATAAACAAATGAATCAATAAAAGTAAAATAAGAGAGAAGATAAATGTGGTGAGACGAGTGCATCGGGGATGTTCCTAGCAATTAGATGAACACAGGAGATGGTTTGCTTCTCTTTGTTTCCTGATCAATAAACAGAAAAGCAAAATATAAAGGTCTGTGGTATTTCACACCCTATTTTCTTCCTTCTATATTTTCTCTAAACCATGCAGCTTTCAGAACTCTAAGACATCACTCCGATAGGCTCATGAAAGAGGGCAAGAGGTGAATCCTGCAAAATAGGCCTTTTTCACCTAGTCCAAGAGTTACTTTCATTGTATCATCAATGATTTAAAAGTAACTTTTAATCCTATCGCTTACTGTTTTAAATTAGCGAGTACAATGACCAACCTCAGTGTTTACAACAGGATAGAAAAACACTTTTAAAAAAATCTTATGAATCCAGCATCTCTGTACCCTATCCCATCCCCGCCACTAAAGACTTTAAAAATCTTGCATTTTAAAAAAAAAGCAGGGGGTGGAGCCAAGATGGCGGAGTAAAAAGACGCACATATGCTACGTCCGAACCCACTGCCCATAAAATACCTGTAAAAGAAAAGAACCATAGGCGAATTCTGGAGCAGCAGAAGCCGCAGAACGGAGCGGATGAGATTTCTGCTCCAGAGAGCCTGAAAACCTCTTGCAAAAGGTCCCTCCCTCCCCAGACCCAGAGCAGAGCCCAACACTGCCTCGGCGGCGCAGCACCAAAAGAAGCAGATCTGAGCAGGCTTCAGGGATGGAATCTCCAGCAGCCGCGCGGGTCCCTCCACCCACAGGTGACAAGGGTCAGTGAGAGGGTCTCTTTGGCAGGTCGAGAGGGGAGTGGGGTGCCCCCCATAACTCAGGCCCCCTCGGGAGGTAGCAGCGGAGGCGGGAGCAGACCAGGGCTCCCCAAGCAGGCAGGAGCCCTGATCCATTGTTGAAGGTCTCTGCATAAACCCCCTGAGGGAACGGAGCCCATGAGGCGGCCCTGCCCTGACTTGAGCACCTGAACTTAATCTCACACTGAACAGCAGCCCTGCCCCCGCCCAAAGCCCTGAGGCTGGGAAGCAGCATTTGAATCTCAGACCCCAAGTGCTGGCTGGGAGGATCTGGAGGCGAGGTGGGGGTGGAGAGGACACTCAGAAGTCAAGTCACTGGCTGGGAAAATGCCTAGAAAAGGGAAAAAAAATAAGACTATGGAAAGTTACTTTCTTGGTGAACAGGCATTTCCTCCCTTCCTTTCTGATGAGGAAGAACAATGCTTACCATCAGGGAAAAACGCAGAAGTCAAGGCTTCTGTATCCCAGCCCACTCATGGGCTCAGGCTATGGAAGAGCTCAAAAAGGATTTGGAAAATCAAGTTAGAGAGGTGAAGGAAAAACTAGGAAGAGAATTGAGTGACATGCAAGCAAAGCATGAAAAACAAGTAAACACCCTGCTAAAGGAGACCCAAAAAAATGCTGAAGAAAATAACACCTTGAAAAATAGGCTAACTCAATTGGCAAAAGAGGTTCAAAAAGCCAATGAGGAGAAGAATGCTTTCAAAAGCAGAATTAGCCAAATGGAAAAGGAGATTCAAAAGCTCACTGAAGAAAATAGTTCTTTCAAAATTAGAATGGAACAGATGGAGGCTAATGACTTTATGAGAAACCAAGAAATCACAAAACAAAACCAAAAGAATGAAAAAATGGAAGATAATGTGAAATATCTCATTGGAAAAACAACTGACCTGGAGAATAGATCCAGGAGAGACAATTTAAAAATTATGGGCCTACCTGAAAGCCAGGATCAAAAAAAGAGCCTAGACATCATCTTTCATGAAATTATCAAGGAAAACTGCCCTGAGATTCTAGAACCAGAGGGCCAAATAAGTATTCAAGGAATCCACAGATCACCGCCTGAAAGAGATCCAAAAAGAGAAACTCCTAGGAACATTGTGGCCAAATTCCAGAGTTCCCTGGTCAAGGAGAAAATATTGCAAGCAGCTAGAAAGAAACAATTCAAGTATTGTGGAAATACAATCAGGATAACACAAGATCTAGCAGCTTCCACATTAAGGGATCGAAGGGTGTGGAATAGGATATTCCAGAAGTCAAAGGAACTAGGACTAAAACCAAGAATCACCTACCCAGCAAAACTGAGTATAATACTTCAGGGGAAAAATTGGTCTTTCAATGAAATAGAAGACTTTCAAGCATTCTTGATGAAAAGACCAGAGCTGAAAAGAAAATTTGACTTTCAAACACAAGAATGAAAAGAAGTGTGAAAAAGTAAATAGCAAAGAGAAGTCATAAGGGACTTTACTAAAGTTGAACTGTTTACATTCCTACATGGAAAGACAATATTTGTAACTCTTGAAACTATTCAGTATCTCGGTACTGGGTGGGATTACACACACACACATGCACACGCACGCACACGCACACGCACACACACAGAGACAGAGTGCACAGAGTGAATTGAAGAGGATGGGATCATATCTTAAAAAAATGAAATCAAGCAGTGAGAGAGAAATATATTGGGAGGAGAAAGGGAGAAATGGAATGGGGCAAATTATCTCTCATAAAAGAGGCATGCAAAAGACTTATTAGTGGAGGGATAAAGAGGGGAGGGGAGAGAAAAACATGAAGTTTACTCTCATCACATTCCACTAAAGGAAGGAATAAAATGCACACTCATTTTGGTATGAAAACCTATCTTACAATACAGGAAAGTGGGGGATAGGGGGATAAGCAGGGCGAGGGGCATGATGGAAGGGAGGGCATGGGGAGAAGGGAGCAATCTGAGGTCAACACTCATGGGGAGGGACAGGATCAAGAGAGAGAACAGAAGTAATGGGGGACAGGATAGGATGGAGGGAAATATAATTAGTTCTTACACAACACTACTATTATGGAAGTCACTTGCAAAACTACACAGATTTGGCCTATATTGAATTGCTTGCCCTCCAAAGGGAAGGGGTGGGGAGGGAGGGAGGAAGAGAAGTTGGAACTCAAAGTTTTAGGAACAACTGTCGAGTACTGTTCCTGCCACTAGGAAATAAGAAATAAAGGTAAAGTGGTATAGGATGGAGACAAGGGCAGAGAGGGATGATAGAAGAGAGGGCAGGTTGGCAGACAGGGGCAATTAGAACGCTCGGTGTTTTGGGGTGGGGGGAGGGGACAAAAGGGGAGAAAATATGGAACCAAAAATTTTGTGAAAATGAATGTTAAAAGTTAAATTTAAAAAAAAAAAGCAAGCTGCTGCAGAAATTGATATGTAGTTGTTTGTCCTTCATTCTCAAAAAGAACCATGACATTAAGAAGATGATGCCATGACTTGCAAGGGAATTGAATTTAAGTAAGGAAGGGCTGTGCAAAGTCACCAGCCTCACTTTTTACTCCACAGCCATCTGGGTCTAGTGCCAAGATTTAGATCAGGACAACTGGAGGTAGCCCAGGATGCAGTTGGAGACCTTGGCTTTAAGTTAAGATCATTCTCAGGTCTCCGTTTCTCAGGTCTCAGTGTGACAAGGCTGGAAAGGCAGGCCAGAGCCAGGCTTCTGTTGGATTACTACCCTGTGACTTTGTCTACTCTTCTCCCTTCCACAGGCAATGTCCATTCAATGATTAATGCTGGGTAAGAAATGAGGCAAAGAATGACAGTAAATAGCAATAAAGAAAACAGTTTATTTGTTATTCTGAGAAATAATTCTTTGCAGCTGGTGGTCAGGTAAGTTTTATACGAGTAAGTTTCATTCAAAAGTATGATCTAGCACTGTCAAGTTTCTCCCTGAATTCAGGATCCGTATAGGCCCTTTCCTCTGAGTGGGGGCTTTAGGCTCTTTAGTCCTCGGTATCTCTATAAAATCGTTAAATTTTCCACTTCCATTTCCTGGAGAAATAGACTCACACTGGAAAGTTCTTTACTATTTTTATGTAACTTAAAGTTGAATCTGGAAAGATGGAACTGTATTTTTTACTGGTGTCATGCACTCGTCGAATTAAGATCAACACACACAGACAACCACAGCTCTTCATACTAGGTTGTCAGTCTTACTCCTACAGCTGAATGTCTCTCTAGGACTGGGTATTGAGTGCCAAAAAGAATTACAATAAAAAGCAGTAAAGTGTTCAAGCTTCAGAAAGAAACTAAAGATAGATGTGTTTCTCTGACAAACACTTTTACTTGTGTTTTATTTGTCAAAACGAAAGTCTTCTGTTCTAAACCCTCTAAATCCTTTCTAGATCCCTTCTAGTGAAATATAGCTTTGTGGCAGATGACAGATGACATTTTTGGAAATGATGTATGATAAAGAAACATTCAGTGAGGAACCTTTAAAAAGCCAGACTGTTCTCCTGGGGCTGAGAGCATCAAAATACCATTTTCACTAGAAGATCATGAAAACATCCTGTTGACCCTGGGGAAAGAGTCCAGTTGTCTTTTGGGCAAAGAAATTATTTTTCCATTCATGTTTTAAGCTTTGAAAGATACTTTTAAGAGCAAACTATCCTTGTTATTAGTCTCTACACACTAATTAAGACTTAGGGATATAAAACTACACTCACAGTGTCTACTCAGGAACTTCCAGTATGCACCGAGGAGAGCAGGCATTAATGGTGCTTGACCAAAACCAATGCAATGATTTCCTTAAGTTCTTGTAATTAATTTTCCCCCTGAAAACTTTTTGATCTCATCCCTTTCTTCACATCCTCAAGTCTCTGCAGGGAAATGGCCTTAGAACATTGCAAAGGTCATTCAAGCTCTGACATATTCCAAGGGCTTTGGATGGGTAGCTCAAGTTCTGGCTCAGTCTTGAGTCAACTTCTACGTGGAGGGAAAGGTCTCAAGAAAGGTGCTACTTGAGCCGAGGCTCGAAAGAAACTAGAGATTCTATGAGGAAAGAAGAGGAGAAAAGCTCTTCTGAGCATGGGTGAAGCTGGCAAGAGGCATGGAGCAGCTCAATGGAGTGTTACAGAAGCAGCACAGTAAGGGGCCAGTTTGAATGGGCTTTAGATGGTGTAAGTAGATAGATGTGTGACAAGGCTGGAAAAGCAGGCCAGGGCCAGGCTTCTGCTGGATTACTACCCTGTGACATTATCTACTCCTCTCCCTTCCACAGACACTAGTTAATAGCTATGGAAGGATGGAATTTAGGTGTGCCATATCAAGGAGTACTTAAGTTTTCTTAAACTGTTTAAGAAGCACATTTTTAATCTAGATTAAAAAGTGCTTTCAAGCTGCAAAACTTTAGATTGGTACCACATCGACTCACTCTGCTGACAGGAAATTAATATTTTACACTCCTTCACAACTGGTTTTCATGTTTTCATTCTTAATCTCTTTCTATCATGGTTTTAGTTGCAGAATAGTTTAGTATAGTCAAAATTCAATTGTGTTTAAGATAAAGTTGAGATCAGAAAATATTGGTTCACTGTCAGCTACAGGTTGCACCACAAAAATTTAATTTAGTATCTGATTCTAAAAGGTCTCTGAAAAATAATTCCACCTACTCATTGGCTGCTTTTCCAGCATACTCTGTGAATGCTGATTTACCACAGTAAGATGCCACATGACACTTGGACTATTTTTGCTTTATTACTGATAGAGCTGGAACCTGGATTGGATGCTTACATTCAACAGCAAGATTACAATTTCATGCTTTTTCTCTGTCAGATTCTTTTGCTAACCTCACGCAGTGGAGCTCTCAGAATTCTAAAGCCCAGACACTGGACATGGAATCCACAAGCTGATCGTAACCTGCCTTATTCTGCTGTCTCTCTGTTAACATTTCAACAAGAGAGGGACTGAGTGGGCATACTTTCATGTTTGTGGTATGTTTAAAGAATTCCAATTTTGGCAAACCAAACTTTTTTTTTTTTCAAAATTAATATTAACTTTGTAACATGTTTACCTAGAATAAGCAATATTCATTGGAACTAATAAACATCACCACAAAAATAAAATATTTTATGCTATACATTACCAATGTATTGCTTAGAACAATATCAAAGGACACTAAAAAAAAAATTTAGTGTACATTAGAAATGGTTAGTATATTGGACCAGATGATCCTTTACAGAGTTAACATGAATTAGGAAACTTCTCAAACTGGTAAACAATAAACCACATTTATCTTCAAAACTGTGTTAGCTGTAGGATGAAAAGCCCACATCATCTCCCCAGTAAACTTCACTTAAACACAAGGGTAAACAGATTTTCCCAACATTAGCTACAATCAAGGCATTAGCAGCATGTTATGACTGATTACCCTGGGATCTGTTGCTGAGAAATGGATCTCTATCCCAGCTTTTTATCACCACAGTCTGCAGAATGCCTGCTCTTGGTTTACAAACCCCAGTTTGTAATAAGTGACATTATTAGGTAGTTCTTCTGCTTAAATGACATGAGGATTTAGCATATCAGGAGGTTATATAATATCTAAGGCCTTCCAGGTGGATGATGCCTCTCCTACTCAGAAGCACTTTCTCTGTTTGTAAATAGGAGCCAAGGTAGCAGAACATATGGTTGTGACTTTTAGTTAAAGTAAATGGCATTAAAACAAACAGAAGAGCATTAGGATATCCACGATTTCCGCTGTAATACTAAATACATATTGGGGCAGTACTAGTGCAAATTGCCAATCAAGCCTGATGACACAGGCCAGTCTATGTTTGTAAGTAAATGACAAAATCACTTCCTTAATCAAGCACTTGATTAACTTACAAGGCGTTTTCCTATTTCCGAGTTCTCATTTTAAGAATGGCCTACAGCAGCACAATTTGGAAGCATGATCACTTTTAGAATTCTGTATTTTAAAGCTTCTGAAATAATTTTTAAAACTATCTGCAATAATCTATTTCTAAAATATGAGAGTATGCTACATATTAATTTTCATTAAATATACTGGATCTCTGCTTCCTTACACCTGGATGTATGCATGCCAAAGCACAGACTGCCCTCTGGTTAACATCTTCATTCCAACATTACGCCACTCCAAGTGGCGCTAGCATGTTTTTGAAGCTCAGAATGGGAAGCTATCTTTTAATATTTGCCCTCAAAAAGCATCTTCAATGTGGGGTGATCTCGTACAAGGTGCTCCCTCCAGTGCAAATCACAACTTAGCCAACTCTTCTCGTCTTGTGCAGTTTTTTACCCATGTTTTCTCACAAACCCTTCACAGGGAAGGATATGCACATGCACACACACACAGATGGATAATCACAGACATATGGTACATGTAGTATGTGTGTCTGTGGTCATACATTCAGGGTGGGGGAAGGGAGTAAGTATTAATATTGACCCTATTATGTGCCAGTGAAGTTTAAAACTGTCCTATGATTTTAGGAAAACACTGTGAGAGTGTGAGTGTGTGTGTGTGTCAGAGAAAGAGAGAGACATGTACCTCACTCTGTGCTGGCACTGTGTCATCTGATCCTCACAATAATCCTGGGAAGGAGATGCTATTATTATCTTCATTTTACAGTTGAAGAAATTAAGGCAGACAGAGGTTAAACAGCTTGCTCGGAGTGCTACAGCTAGGAAACGGCTGAGGCTGGATTTGAATTCAAGTCTCCCTGACTCCAGGAGGAGCCGAAGTCAGCCATGTCCCAGAGTAGTGCAGCCAGGTGAGAAATGAGGAAAGGTCCATTCTATGCTTCCTCCTCAAATGGAGGCTTGGCATTCACAGCCCACCATCCAAGAGAGGGACAAAAGGCAGTGAGGAGGTGATCCCCTAAAGCTGGTGGCATCTTGCCAGATAATGAGGTAGTGGTAGGCACCTTTGATAAGCATATATTCTTGCTTTATACCTTACTTCATAATGACAATCAGAAAATAGTTGAAAAAAAAATAACTTCTACTATTGCCTTGTAATTTGTTATTGTTTTCAAGGGATTTTGTAGGGTTAGGAAGATAATTCAGGGGTAAAATCTGAGACTACGTTTTGCTCTCCAGAACTGAAAATTTTTATAAAATTCACAAACATTAAACAGAGAAGGATCTTGTACTCTTTACACATTTCATGCATGGCTACAAAGTCATGGTTTATTGTAGAAAATCATCTGGGAAAGACTACTTGTTCCCCTTCCATACTTTCATCAAGGATGCCCTTGCATATATCACTCTTCTCAGGACTTTTCATGTAAACAATAAAGAAGGAATATGGATGGTGCTTATCGTAATCTTTTTTTTGTATTAACACCATTCATAGTCATTTTAATTGTTCAGTATCTTCCTTCATTCAGATATCTTGAAAACAGATTCCTCAGTGTTTTCAAAGTGCACCTGGTCTCATTCAGATGCCCTGCCCATCTTCATCGTACGTGCCATTTCTACTTCTTCATAGTAATCAGGAATCGAGGTGTTACGAGTACAAACGTCATGGTTCTACTATCATGATGATGAAAACAAAATGCCAAAGACATTCTGCTACACTGTTCCATTTTTTTGCATTTACTTGTGCTCTTTCCAGTTTTATCTGTAAATTCTCTTGTGACTATTTGTCTGAGCTGGGTCCTGTACAGACTTTCTTGTCTTCTTCACTGTTTTTTGCTGTTTGTGAGGTAATAACGCTTGTAATCTTCCACACTGATCTTCTAAAATGTTTTGTAAATGAGTTTGTATTTGAAATTATGCTTCTCTTGGCTACCATGTGTTAATGTTGACAAGAGGACCAAGTACTTGCCAGCTGAAGTGGTCTGGGGTCTCTTTTGGTCTCCTTTTTATGGCTTTTTTTTTTAGTGACTTTTTTTTTAACATGGGCTAAACTTCTATGAGAAACGGTGATGATCAGAATTCTTCTCTTCTGCTGAAAGTGTCAATAATTTATTTGACTAAATTAGAGCATTGGAATTGCACATTGTATGTTCTTATCTTTATCCTTTCTATAAATTTAGTACTGACAGCCATTTGTTTTAACCAGTCAGTCTGATTTCACACACACAAGCTAATTCTAAATGATCCACACACAGGTATCTAATTGTTACAAGACAGTCACTTTCATTTTTAACAAATAGAAGGACATTTTTATATTTAAAAAATGACAAGTCTGGGAATTTTTTTATTTAACAAATATAGAGATGTTTTCCCCTTACGATAAAGATGAACTTTCACAGTCAAACCAGTTATGGTAATGCTAGAATTTTATCCCCCTCAATTCAAATAGACTCTCTCCATAATTATTTTCCTCAAGACATAGATTCCTGTGCTATGTAAACATCATACTTATGAAACTGAATACACAGGCAAACAAAAAGAAGTTTACTATTTTTGGATTTATAGTCTGATTTTACATTTTATAGTTACTAAAAAAAAAAGGATTTTATAATAACTGAACCCCCAATTACAGGTGCTATCTAGTTTAGGCTCCTACAACTAGATCCAATGGAAGGAAAAAAAATAACAAAAACAACTTTGTCTATTTCAAGAGATCACAAACGAGAACTTCCTAGATCTATTTAGAATCAGGGAGAAAAGTAATAACAGAAAGAATCCTCCAATCATCTCTTGAAAGAAATGTATAGAGGAAAAATCCCTGGAATGTAACAGTTCAAATCCAGAGCTTCCATGTCAAAGAAAAAAATACCCAAAGTATCTAGAAAGAAACAGTTCAAGTACCAAGGAACTACAGTCAAGATTATCACACAAGACCTAGAAGTTTCTATGCTAAATGAGAGGAAATGTTGAATACAATATTCCAGAAGGCAAAATATATAGGTTTACACACTCAAAAATAACTTATTTTCAAAGATGAGCATAATCCTAAAGGGGGAAAATTGATTTTTAATGAAAGAAAGCTCAGTGCTGAGTAGGAATTTTAAAATATAAGTACAAGAGTCCAGAGAAACTCAGGTAAATTTATTTGAGCAACTAGAAAGAGCTCTATAGTGATATAACAATCTAATGGGGAGGAAAAAATAGGTTTGTTTTCTTTTTTTTCAGATCAAAGAGTATCAAATGAGTTACAAAAGAAAACAGATATCCTCACAGAAGGTGGATTGCTTCTGTTCTTAACATTTGAAGAGGAAAAAGAAAAGGGAAGGTAAAAGAAATAAATCGCTGGTATAGAAAGGGAGAATGAAGATTTATGCTATTTCGCATATATAGGGTTTAAGAAAAGCATATAAACATGAAGAAAGGTTTGGAAAGAATGGTGCTCAGATGACCCTCACCCCTACCTCCCCTATCACAAAGGGGAATTAAACATACAGAATGTGGTATAGAGATACATCAACAGGAAAACAAATGGGGGCAGGGAAGGGATTAGGAGTTAAGACGATGATGATGACGAAGAGGAGGAGGAGGAGAAAGAAAAATGCTAGAGAGAGAATAATCACATAACAAACTTCTCGGTCCTGAAAGGCAGGATATAAAGGGAAAAGAACCAGAACTTAAGGGGGTGCCCACCAACTGCGGAATTACTGAACAAATTATGGCAACGAAAGTAATGGAATATTATTTTGCTGTAATAAATAATAAAAGATTACATGGAATGAAATGAGCAGAATGGAGACAATTTACACAGACATCAAAGCAAAGCAACATCAGAAGATTTAAGAATCCTGAGCGATGTGATGAACAACCACGTACCCAGAGGACCTACAAATCTGCTACCCATCTCCTGACACAGGGGAACCAGATACAAGGTGCAATATATGTTTACTGACATGACCAATGTCTGCACTGTACGCATTTATTTTGCTCAATTATGCTTATTTATTAAAGGTTTTCCTCCCCTTCTTTCCCCCTTTCTCCCTTCCCTGTTTCTGTTTTTAATGGGAAGGTGCCAGAAGAGGAGACTCTAGTTAGCAATAATGATGAAAAAAAGAAAAGATAGCAATTGTAAATTTTTTTTAATGCACAGAACAGGACATATGAAAAGAAATACAAATAGAACAGTTATGAAAATAACATGTAGAATTTATTTTATACTTAAGAAAATAAGCTGTATGAAATTCAGTTTCATACAGAATCTTGGTTTTATGTTCTGCTTTGGGTATAAAAACACATTCTTTCTCCTCTTCCTTCTCTCTTCCCTTCCTTCCTTCTACCCCCTCTCCCTTCTCCTCTTTGTCTGTTTGTCTCTCCTGTCTCTTAAAAATTAAAAGGAAAAAAAAGGAAAGTTTGCCCAGGATCACACAGGTAGTGTCAGAACCAGTGCTCAAACCTCTATCTTCTAAATGAATGAATGAAAAAGCATTTCTTACAAATATTAAAGAAAGGATAATTCCTGCCTTCAAGGAGCTTACCTTCTAATGGGGAAAGAACAATTAGGGGAATGGTGGCCAGGAAAGGATACTCTGATTTGAGGAGAGAGAAGCAGGGGAGAAACCCTGCGAATGAAGGGATGCCTGGCTGGAGCTGGTGCTGGCTCCATAACAAGTGCTCAGGACACTATACTACCTCCCCTTTCCATGAGGATCACCCTGGACTGCAGCCCCAAAGACCTTCTTTAGGGGAGGGGCTGTGGGATCCACTGTGGTTCACAAGGGCTTTGGAGCCTTCTGGAGCACAAGGGGGTTGGCAGGTAGTATTCTGACAGTGGGGGAGCACCAACCAGAGCACCCAGGCATGGCTGCCTCAGTCTTTTTCTTTTTTTTCTACTATGCACTGACTAGCATTAGAGAAGAACATTCCTGCGTAGATTCAATTTGTCATGAAAAGATATTTTATGCTGCCTCTGAGGCACAGGAGATCCCTTCACAAGAGCACGCGAACAGCCTAGGCTCTTGGGACACACAAATTCAAAGATCTCTAAGATTCCTAATAGCACGAACTTTGACTTTTCTCTGCCAAGTCTGGAATAGTCACAGCGGAGACCTATGACTGTGCTAAGACAAGTTAATTCTATGTTCTGTATTCAAACTTCTGTATTCTGGTATTTTAGAAGGGATCAACGATTTGTATTATTAAACACCTACTATACCTGCTTCCAGGCATGGTGGCAGGTGCTGAGTCAGAACAACTAGGCCAGAATTAGCAGAAATTTTCAAAGTCCATTATTAGGTCACAAGACATACAGTCAGTCTGTCTCAAAATCCCGATACAACCCTTCAAGTGGAGACTCAGCTTTCTTTCCAACACCATTAGATTAGTGTTTTATGTTTCATATCCTATGGGCATTCCTATCTAATAACTAAGTAAATGGCATTTTGAAACTAAACTTGCCTACAGATCACATTTATACAAATCAGGGAAATACCAATCCCTCTTAGGTAATTTCTTTTTGTTAAGGGTGATATTTCAAATTAAGCAACTTCATAGCAAATTACTGACTTATTCCTGAAGACTGGAGTCTTTCTCTAGTATAGGAAGCTTGCCTTTAAATAATCTCCAATTCAGTTCACAGCTCAGAAGCCAAAACTACTTCAAGCAACTGAAAGAACTGCTCTTATTTCACAGAAACCTACGGAAAGCGCAGCAGTAACATCCTTCGGGGATTACCCTGTTTCCAAAAGCTTAATGTAAAATATAAATCATGGTTTCTATGTGGCAGAACCTCCCCAAACAAGCAAACCTGCTGCTTTCCCTGGGCCTCTGGAATGAGAAAAACGGTTCTTCTGCTCTTAAGCAGGGATCTGTTTATGTTACTTTTTGCCAGCTTGTGAACAATGCTATCTCTTTCATATGCTAAACTGTATCTTTGAGGTTCCAGACAACAACGTGTGGTTTCTCATTTGCTGAAGTGGCTACAAACAAGAAGGATACCAGTAACTGCACCAAATCACATTTAACATTCATACTCATTATAGTTTTGCTATACTTAATGAACGGTAGATTCCCAACACAGCTCAAGAAACAGCTGAAAAGTAACATCTCAATCTTATAAGCAACAGAGATTGTATTACTAAGAATTTGAACTAGAAAGGAAAAGAGGTCAATTAAATAAAAGACAGCCCTAGCGTTAGCTTAGGAGTCCAACAGAAGCCCGCTCCAAGGGGTGGGGTGTGACAGATAGCCGTTTGGCCATTTCTTCAGAGACTTCCAAACTTGGATGAACTGTTTGCATAAACTGACTTGATTAATGAATGCCGTTTGCTGAACTGGTTCTGTAAAATGTACAGTATGAGTTTCTATAGCCTGACTAGGCCAGACTGGAAAACATAAGAAAAGATACTTGGAGATCACAGGCTTTTCTTGTGGAAGCAACATTAATATCTGATCACCAAAGACTCTACTTCCTTCTTTAATTATGATGGTCATCCATTTTATAAAACAAAACTTGAGAAATGGCTAGAAATAACAGCCAGACAATTAAAATACAGGCTATCTCACTTAGATTCCGAAATATGCCAGAAACCATGAAGGGACTGGTAAACAATGAAACAAAATGGCAACAAGATCTAATTTATCCAAAATTCAAAAACATGACACCCCAATGAATGGTTTCTGATAGCTATATGATTATCTTACACTAAAGATAATGATTAAGAGAATAACGTTTGAAGCACTGATTGATGATTATTTAAATACTATATGGATCAATAATTTTCCATTAAGAAATTAAATACTATGGAAGCAACTCAAGGTAAGCACCAATTTTTGCTCATTAAAACATCTTATGATCGAGTACTTCCCATCTGCCAAATCAGTTGCCTTATGTCATTCAAAATCATCTAACTCATACTTTCCTTAGTAAGTCTTGTCTGATTAATGTCAAAGAGTGCTTTGCACTGAGCCCTGCAGTCCTGTCAATGCTCCCCTAATAATACTTAGACAAAAAAATCTAAAGTAAACATGAACAAGAGCAGTTTTATGTCACCCATCTTGTTTTTCTAGTGTAAAAGCTCATAGATAGCACCTAACCCAATTAAATGAGTGATGGGAATAGAAAGTGATGCATGGAACAGTGGCAGTCACCACATTTAGAGAAATTTAAGAGTATTTGTGAAGATGGAAAATGACTGCTAGTGAGGATAATCCCCCTCTATAGAGGTCTTCTGCTATCTTAGGTTCCTTATCATCCTCACCATCTCGTACTTATTACATGCCCAGCGAGAGTAGTACTAAAAGATGAAAAATACATATATATTAGTGACTACAGGAGGTCATCATTGGTGCTCAATAAACAGCATAGCAATCATTCAATCAAAAGAATTTAGAACATACAACAGGAGCTCTTACAATTACTTTGTCAGGCCCAGGATTTCAATTCCATGCAGATCAGCAATTCTTCTGTAACTGAGAGCTTTAGTTCTCTGGGGTACTGAGAAATTAAGTGGGCTTCCCAGGATGACAGCTGAGTGGCAAAGCGGCATTCATGTGGGTCAGAATTCAATATAATTATGAAGATAAATTAATCTAGCCATAAAAATACTGACCTCAGAAGATGTTCACAAGACCAAAGTTAGTTGGGAAAGACATTAACTCTTTAATCCATTATTTCCCAAACAGGCCTACTCTCTGTTCCCAAAATGACAGGTTCCAGTTCCTAGACCCATTCCATAGTACAGGCTGTCACCAGGCCTGGAGTACTCTCCCTCTCAACCTCCAGTTCTTTGAATCCCTGGCTTCCTTTCAGAATCAGCTCAAAAGTCTTCTGTAGGAGGCCACTTTGAGGTGCTAGCACTTCCCCTCTAAGATTGCCTTCCATCGACTTGGTATGTACTTACTTACAGACATGTGGTCTTCTTTAAAATGTAGATAAGCTACCTGAGAGTAGGGACTGTTTTCACTGGATCCTCAGCACTTGGCACAATGCCTGGTACATAAGGGCTTAATAATTGCATCTTGACTAGCTAACTGAAGAAATCTGAATCTCCAAAGGAGTTTAAGATATTATTACTGTAGTAAGCTGCCTTACATGCTAGAGTGAGTATGTGTGAATGACACTACTCTCTATCTTCTCTCTAACGTACCATGGCTGGCATGATGGACAGCTGGAGGAGAGAGATAATGAGTGATCACATCATTGATTCAACATTTCTTGAGCACTTACTATATTATGTACAAGACACTTTCTCCTTCCTTCATTTGCATTGTAATATCTGCCATTACCCTTACCTTCCAATATTAGAAATAAGTAGGAGACAGAAAGGGAGTGATTACTCTGTTTATAAGATAATCAATGTACTTGTTCAAATTTAAATGATACAAAACATATTAGTCATATCACAGTCAAGCTTAAAACTTCTTAGGGAATGCGAATTATGGATTCACAAGTGAATGTGACCAAACATGTAAAGAACAATTCATTCCAATGCTATATAAACTATCTGGAAAAACAGGCAGAAAAGGAGCCCTGTCAAATTCCCTTTATGGCATAAACAGGGCGCTGATAGCTGAACCAGGAAGAGCCAAGACAGAGAAAGAACAATAGACCAAGTCCCCTAATGAATATTGATGCAAAAATTTTAAACAAAATACAAGAAAGGAGGTTACATCAACAAATGGCAAGGATCATACACTGTGACCTGGTGGGATTTACACGAAAAATGCAGGGCTGGTTCAATATTAGAAAAACTATCAGCATAAGGGAACATGTCAATAACAAAACCAACAGAAATCATATAATCTCAAAAGATGCAGTTTTTAAAAAGCTTTTGACAAAAACAAAACCACACTCATTCCTATAAGAAACAAAACACTAGAGAATATAGGAACTGATGGAGCTTTCCTTAAAGTGAAAAGTAGTACCTGTCTAAAACCAGCAGCAAGCGTTATCTGAGATGGAGACAAGCTAGAAGCCTTCCCAACAAGTTCAGGAGCAGATAACATGAGCATTCAAGTTCCACTTCCTTTTTGAGGTGTGTTTGTTTTCTATTAATCAACCATAACACAAAGGAGAGCATTACTTACATAACTATGGCCTTTAAGGTAATCTGATGGGCTGTGTGTGAAAACTTTATCTCCTTCCAAACCAATTACTCTTTTACAAATATTTGACTTAGGATCACTTGGACTTTTGGCAATTATAATGTCACCTCTGAAAGGAAAAATTAAGAAAAATTTCAAGACGTTTCCCAGATGTTATTTATGAGATACACATAATGTTGGCTATGCTATTCTAGCACATCCTGTACATGATGCTCCAGTACATGTTCATGGACTCAGTACTTCACAGTCTATTGTAACAATCACTAACATTGATAGAGCCCTTGAAGGTTTGTTATTTCATTTGATCTTCACAAATAGGAGGTAGATGCTGTTCTTATCCCTATTTTAGAACTGAGGAAACTGAGGCAGACTGTGATTAAGTGACTTGCCTGGGGCCATACAGCTAGTAAGTATCTGAGTCCAGGTTTGAAGTCAGGCCTTCCTGACTCTAGGTCCAGGGCTCTATCCACTATACCACCCAGTCCTCATTTGATCTTCATAAACCCCACCCTAGGAGGAAGGCAAATATTATTTTTTCATTTTGCCAATCAGAAAACTGAGACTCAGAGGAAAAATGACTTTCCCAGGACAAATGCCCAATAAATGGCAGATTTTGGACTAGATTCCAGATCTTCTCACTTCTAACCCAATATTCTTTCAACTACCCCAAATACATTGATGTGGTCTCACGTTTAAAAGTCAGAAGTTGTTAATTAATGTGGTAGCAAAGGCATAACTGGGACTTCCTACACCTGTGGGCTCTAAGATCTATTATTTCTCCCACTTCTGGGAGATACTACATGTACAATAATCTTTAAGAACTAAACTTTGGAAAAAGAACCCACTATAAACCTCTCAAAATTAACAATGTAAAATTAATCACACTACTATCTAGTGAATAGTATTATGACTCTGAATAGAGAGAATAATGAGAAGGACCAACCTTGACTTCAAGGAAGTCAGACCATGGTCTCAGTTGGTCTGAATGACCAAGTCTGTTTGCAAGACAATCTAATATTTAGTTCCATTCAGTGAAGAAATAAATAACACTATTTAAAGTCAATTAAAAACTTTACTTAGTGTCTTCTATGTGCCCTAAAACTAAAGGATTCTCTAGCATACTCCCTGTCCCCAAGAAGTATACAAACCTGTTGAGGAGAATGAGAGGAGAAAAAATATTTAAGCATAATAAAAGAGAAAATGTTAAGTGCTCAAATGATGGCAAAGGCAGTAGTGTGTCATTAAAACTAGTGATATCATCACCCTGAAGGGTGTCTGAGACAGCGGATGAAGTGGGGCCTTGAAGTCAGACGTGCAGGGCCTGGATTGTACCTCACTTTTCAGCCGTGGGTGATCGAGAAAACATCACTACATTTCTCAGTCTTGATTTTCAGCTTTTATAAAATGAGGATAATAATAATGGAAGTATTTATTTCATAAATTCATGAGGACCAAATGAGTATAGCAAGCACTTTGCTAATCTTAAAGCAATATGTCAATGAGTTACCATTTCACCTCCATTATGGAGATTATGAGTGAGAGATCCATGTAAACCAGAGGAATATGAGGTGGCGTCATGGGAAAGGTAGCGTGTGAGGTGGAGGCTGAAGGTTGGTTAAGACTTGCACAGATGAAAAAAGAATGGGAACACACAAAGAATAGTAATTGTGTACATATATGTGTATATACTTATAAACACATATGCAACATATAAATGACATATAATACACATACATGTATGTGTGGACTCACACATACAATAATGATTCCATCATCACACAACAGAATTCTCTGCCTACACTATATACTCATATTCTATGAAGAACTAAAATTCCCTTGCTAAAAAAAAAAAGTTCAAGTAAATCACTAACATGAAAGTAAAAAAAGGCCATGAGAATTACAGGACAAGGAATCTGTATCTTTTCAAGGAAAATGGTTTAAATGTTACCCCACAAACAAGAACTTTACCTCCAAAAAACAGCAATAGAAAGGGCTGGCTCAGTGGTGAGTGAGTTCCTTGTTGCTAGAATTTGTGAAGCATTAGCCAGACAAGCTCTTGCTGGGGACGGCACAAAAGAGGCCTTTGCTCTGAATGAAGGAGGCCTAAACGAGCTCTCGGATATCACCTCCTCCTATTATCATCTTCAGAAATTTCTTACTTCAAAATTCCATGAATGAAACTTACCTTTGGATAGCATAAAAATGTCGGCTAAGATTTTCTGCGAAGACAATGTCAGAATTCTGGATTGTAGGCTCCATTGATGGTCCAGAGCACTATAAAAAGATAATTTTAAAATCAGAAAACATTTCTCTAACAGAAGTTATGAGTTTTTAAAAAGTCTTTTGAAGAAGTCCTTACTCCCCTACCCAAAAGCTCTAGCTCTTTATTATTTTGAAACAATTCTTAAGGTAACATACTGGGTACATTCTTATAATTCAATTCAATAAACATTTATTAAGTACTTACTATATACTATATTCCCACTGGGGATACAGAGACGAAAATGATGGTTCTTGACCTCAAGAAGATTCCATTCTATTGGGGGAAACAACCTCTACAGGGAAATAAATACAAAGTAATTTGCAGAAGGGAAACCAATAGCTGGAGGGATTTGGAAAGGTTTCCTCTAGGAAGTGGCACACATTCTGGGTTTGGATGAAAATGATAGATTTTTGGAGGCAAAAGGAGAGAATGGCTGGGAGACACCTGAGCAAAAGTAGGGAGCCAGAAGAAGAAAAGAATGTCATGTGGAACAGTTAGTAAGAAGGCCAGCTTGGCTGGACTCTGGCAGGTAAAGTAAGTAATACAGAACATCCTGGAAGGCAGCTATACTCCAGACTGTGAAGGGTTTTACATGCATAAGTCTACATTTTAACCTCGAAAAAATAGGAGGCCTGTGGAGTTTTCTGAGGAGGAGAAGGACATGACCAGACCTGTGCTTGGACAATGTCCCCTCAAGAAGCACTGTGGAGGACAAATTGAAGAGGGAAGAGACTTGAGCCAAGGACATCAATTAAGAAGCCTTGTAATAAACCAGACAAGAGGAAAAGAGGTCCTGAGCTGGGGTAGAAGCTGAATGAGTACAGAGAAGGGGACAGATGTGTCGAGTATTATAAAAACTGGAAACTAATTGGATCCATGAGGATACAAAGACAAAAAAAACATTTCCTTGCCCTGAAGAATCTTATATTCTACTGGAACAAAACTCATGAACTCATATATACTCAAAACATTCAAATGTGTCTGTGATCTCACTAAGGTGGATGTTCTCAATTAATCAAAAATGAAACTTATCCATGTTTACCCTACTGTATGACCCATGTCCACATTCTGCCCCAAGTTCACTGCAAAGGGCTACCCAGGATGCTTTCTCCTGATATCACAAGGATACCAGAAGTATATAAAAGATGTCTTCATCCTGGCCTAGGATAATCTCATTCTGTTTTGTCATCATATATTTATTTTAAAACATTGTTTACTCCTGTTCTTCATGGGTCCCTGTGTGTCATGTGCTTCAGCCTGCTCCTTCTGGCCAGGGACCAGTATGTTACCTTTAGTGTGATTCACTTTTAGTTCTTTGAGGCTAGGGTATTCTATGATTCCCAGTCATGTAGTGACAGTGGAAGCACACTGGTATTAAAAAGAAAAGCTTAGTTTCTGGGAGATGATTGGGGTAATTAAAAGAACTTTATAATTGCCTGAGCATAGCCTGCTTGACTCTCCTACTCATTCTAGGTTCAACTTACTATAAGTCTGTAGTATTGAAGAACACAGGATCAGGATCATAGACTGGGGACTGGAAGGAACCCTAGGTATGTGATAATAATGGACAAGACCCCTAAGGTGTCAATCTGATTGCAAGTCAATGTGGACAAAGGCATACATGATTTGCTTTGATTTTCCTTTGTAATTGGGGAAGTCAAATTCTTGAACTGTGTCCCACACCTGGTACTAAAAGCTTTGGACTGGATACAGAGCTCTTCCTAGAGACATCCTGCAGTTTTTGTCCTGCGACTCAATGCAACAAGCATGGTGTCATCCACAAATAGGAACATTAGAAGGACTTCATCATCTACAAAGTATCCCTCTTTGACCTGGAATTCTGTGCTGGATCTCTTCCATTGTAATGGTCAACATTCTGGGGGAGCATACATCTCTTCCTTTTATGCCACCCTAGACATTAATGATCAGAAGACTGTCAAAAAGCTTGTACTATATCTTTCACAGAATCATAGAATAACTTTAGATGTCTACATAGGAGACACTTTGTTGGAGGAAAGCCTTCAAGATGCTATTTTGCTCCATCAAATCAAATGTTTGGACATAATCAACAATAAGCTACAGTGGGATTTTGTATTCTCAACATCTTTCAGTTTCTTGTAGGACCAGGTACAGTCTACTTTAGAACATCACTTGAAAAAGTCCATTGATTTCTCACTAATCAACATTTACCAAGTGCCTATTATGTGCCAAGCATTGTGCTAATCACTGGAAACATAAAAAGAGGCAGACAATCCCTGCCCTACAGGAGCTCACAATCTAGTGTTGGAAGACAACAAACAAATATATACAAATGACCTTTATAGGACAAATAGCAAATAAATAAAACAATGGCACTAGAGTTAAGAAAGGTTGGTAAAAGCTTCTAACGCCCTCACTGAAGATGCACCGAAGGCACATGTCAGTGATTCTCACAAAAATTTTGTATCAATGGGAACACAGACCTACAGGTCAGTAGTGGTGACATTCTTTTGATCCCTTTTTGGGGGCAGGGAGGATTAATAAGATCTAAGGTTTTTTTTCCATTTGTTTTGTAATTTCCCCTCCTTCAGGTAACTTGCAAAATGATCCCTCAGTGCCCTCACAACGGTGTCATTTCTGGCACAAAACTCCTCCGCATACCACTTGGTCCAATTCAGAAGCTTTCCTCTGTCTGGTGCCGTTTATGATTCTATAGGCATATCCAGAAATGCGATGACAAACACCAAGGATAGTCAGGACAGGAGAGGCAAAAGCATTTACATAGTGCCTACCGTGTGCCTGGCCCTGTGCTAAGAGCTTTATAAACATTATCTCATTTAATCTTCACAACAACCCTGGGAAGTAGGTGCTGCTATTATTTTCATTTTACTGTTGAGGAAATTGAGGCAAACAGAGATGAAATGACTAACCAAGGATCACACAGTTGGTAATAAAGCCACATTTGAAATCAGGTCTTGCTGACTTCAGGCCCAGCACACACAAGACTAGGACAAAGAACTGCTTCCAATTTCCTGTAGTTGTTTCACGGTACTTGACAGTGAAGAAACTGTTTCAAGAATTTGTGCATCTTTTTCATTTTTCCAGGGTTTATTGTCCCCTATTTTTATACATAAATGCCCTTGGTGAAAGTTTATTTTTTTCTCCCGCCACAATTTCTTTAAACTGGTTTTGCCCTCTACTGATTTTCTCTGTTTTAAGAAGCAATAACGGTTTCCAATTGTCTATCACTGATCTCTACAAGATTTTACAAGTGATATCAGATTCTGAAACATAGGTTGGCATATCTTTTTTCTTGGCAAGTAGGTCAGTGTTTGTTGACTAAAACACTCTTTTGGTCTCCTTTTTTATAGAAATTGATTTACAACAGCAAAACCTTTATGAAAATATTCTATTATCTATGCTCATTTATTCCATCCATATCCCATTTTTCATTGTCAATAACTTGTTTAAGTCAAGATGTAGTTGTTTTGATTGCATACCATATCTTTTAATTTTATTTTTATTCTTTTTTAAATTTTACATTGATTTTTATCTTTGTTCTAATAAGTCAGGGTTCTATCTACAGACAGTTGACTTGGGAATCATCCCTACATCAAAAATGAGTTTTTACCCATTTGCTAACATTTAATTAATTTCATTTTGTTGTACGATGTTAACTGGTACTACCCAGAGCCTTCCAATTCTTCTCTTGAAGAAAGTCTTCAATTATTACACCATTAAGAAAGTGCAAATATGAAGAATTCTGAGACACTGGCAAGACTTAAAGCTACTGATACTGACTTAAAGCAGAACTAGGAAAATAATCTACATTATCCACAATAATGTAGAGGAAAACAATATTGAAAGACTTTAGTCTTCAAAAACATGTTGATCCAAGTAGTGATTAATGGTGGCGAAGCACCAACACCACAGAGATGGTGAACTTCTGGATTAAAATCACCAGTTCTCAAAGTATATGCTGATATCATGTGGAAGGTCTCGGAATTCTTCTCAGAGTTTCTTTACCTTTTTCTCCTTTGAAATAAATGTTAGTACATAAGCTACAATTACTTTCATGGTGGTGTTTTTGCAAATGCTTACATGAGCACTACCAACTCGAGATGACCAAATGTCCCATGAAATTGTGTTTCTTGCTGCTTTGGAGCACACCAATTCTTCACTTGCTTCTGCAGATCATCCTTCCATTCAGATATAACATTTATTGGCCACTGGACAAAGAATGGAACACTAATGACTAAGTTATAGCCTCGGTGATTTTTAACAGTCTGCCCTGCTCTCTACTACACACAGAGCCACCATGACTGCAACACTGGAAGGTCATAGGCCCATTTCATACTTTTCTTTCTGTCCTGGGTTACCATAGCCAAAACCTTCATCACAAAGAGTCCATTCAACAGAGGATGAGCTTCTCTGAACTTAGCTTGGCAGTTTCTCAGAAAGTAGACTCAATCTGTGGGCTGGATTATCCAAGAGATAAGTAAACATGAAGAATACACAAATACAAAAAGGAATTTCAAGAAGCAGAGAACACTAATGACCAGGCCTTGTGTAGGAGGTGGTACCTGAGCAGGGCTTTGAAGGAAGGGACTCAAAGAAGTGGAAGATAAAAGTGAGAAGAGTTTGTTCCACTCATGGAAGGCATCCTGCTTAAAGGGAGGGAGACTGCAAATGGAACATCACGTACAAGTAATAGCTGGTATAACCGAGTTTGACTGTAATGGAGAATAATATGAAATAAGACTGAAAAGGCAGATGAGAGACAGATTATGAAGGGTTTTAAAAGCCAGACTAAGGATTTTTTATCCTAAAAGAAATATGGAGACACTGAGGATTTTTTATAAGAGAGATACATGGTTAGACATATGTTTTAGAAATATCAATTTGGCAAATGTGTGGAAGATGAACTGCATAAGAGAGAGCTTGGTGTAAGAATGCCAATTTCAAGGCTATTGCAATGGTGTGGATGAGGTTTTGAAAATATGAACTAAGATTATGGCTAGGGGAAGAAAACATGCAACAGATGTGATGGGGGAGAAGGGTGAAGAAGAAGGAAAAGGTGAGAATGATTCCAAGGGTGTTATTCTAGATGCCTGAAGAATAGTGCTACCCTCAACGCAAAGGGGGAAGTCTGAACAAAGATAGGTTTGGAGGCTTAAGATAATGAATCCAAGTTTGGAAATGGAGAGTTTGAGACGCTTACAATCAGAATTTTCCAACAAACATTTGGTAATGAAGACCTGAAGTTTCAAGAAAAAGAGAATAAAGTTGTATATACAGATGTCAGAGTCATCTGCATAGATGATGTTTAGATTCGTGAAAGTTCACAGGACCACGGGGAGAGAAAAAAAATAAAAGAACTGAGAACAGAATTTGGGAGGATACCAAAACTTAGCAGGCAGAAACAGGGAAGAAGATTCTGCACAGAAGTCTGAACACAGACAAACCAGGAGGATAACTCAGAGAGATCAGTATCATGGAAGTCAAGGGAGGAGAAAGTATCTGGGAGAAAGGATGGTCAACAATCTCAAAAGTTGCAGAGAGGTCAAGTGAAATGAGGGCTAAGAAAAGACTGCAGAACAATTAAGACAGCCTTCCTAATCTTGGAGAGATCAGTTCAGCTGAGTCATAGGCGTAGACACCAGACTGACAGGAGTTAAAAAGTGAGTAAAAAAGTGAGGCAATGTAAGTAACAAATATAAGTGAACATTTAGGGAATCTGACTGGGGATAGCAGGATTAAGTGAATGTTTTTAAAGGAGACTTAGGCAGATTGTAGGCAGGAGGAAAGACACCATTAAAATAAAAGAGACTGTGAACTGCAGATGAATACTGAAGGGACAAACATTCAGGACAATGGAAGGAAATGGGACTACAAAAGAACAAGAAGAGGAGCTAGCTTTTGTAAGAAAGGTCCACTCTTCATAAAAAACTCGAATACAGAAGGAGAGACTAGGGGATGCTGACAAGGTCATTTGAGGTACAGAACAGAGGAGAAAAAGAAGATCAGAATGGGTGGCTTGTTTTCTCAACAAAGTAGGAAGCAAGAATTGCTGCTGAGGAGGAGGAGGATGGTGGCAGACTTTCAGAGACAGGAGATCCAGAACTTCAGTGAAGAGTATGGTAGTCAATCAGAAAGAATAGTTTCCTTTCAGGCAGTTGATATTAGATAGTAGAATTCTGGGGTGAACCTAGTTGGCATGGTTTTATGACTTTCTTCAGAAGCTGAGTGGGAAGAAAGAACATGAATATCTAATGGTGATCCCTATGGACAGCAATTTAGCAAAGCATTTCTGATAAAAGAAGAAAGGGCAGAGGTTAAAGGGTAGAAGTTAGTACAGTGTTGAAATGGTCACCTTTGGAGTCAAGATAATGAAAAGAGGCAAGTGAGGTCAGAGCAAAGTTAATGTACCAAGAGGAGAGAGAGGGGCAGACTGACTGGCAGTCATAGTGAAGATGAGAAATGGGTTTAGGAGCAAAGCAGTGGGAGGTTGTGATCAAAAGAATTTTAAAATTCAGTGTCATAGAAGCAGAGCAGCTATAGTGTTGGTAAGAACAAAGGTAAGACCATCCTCATGTGTGGCTGAGGTAAAGTAAAAGTTCCCATCATGGGAGCCAGGATACCAGAATGTTTAAGAGAACACCAATACCAAAATTCATTCAGTCTTTCAGGTGTAAGGGGAGCAATTGGGGAGAGTGTACTGAGTCAGGTATTAAACTATTTGGGAAAAGACTCCTACCTAGAAGTGGGAAGATGGCTCCATAAAATGAATCAAGTAATAAAGATGGATGGATGAACAAATCTGAAAGGAGTGACTGGTCAGTAATGGTAGTAATGCATGTTGCAGAAATGGGAGTGAAAAGCACACTCCTCTGTAGACTTCTTTGGGTCATAAAATGTTAGAAAAATTATGTTTGATCAATCTATATTGTTACTGAGGCAAACTATGGGGATTAGGGACACATCCCTCTAGATGAGATAAGTGTGCCCTCTTGCAAGAGATCCTTATGCCTGTCGGATATAAAATGCAAATGGATCGGACTAAGTACAGAAAATCTTTTTTTTTTTTAACATCAATCAAAATTACACAGTCATACCTTCATCTGACCCCAGAATCTGAGAAAATTTTGCATTTCAAACTGCTTGTTTTGACCAACTAGCAAATGCCTATAAATACAGATCTTTTATCAAAACTTAAATGTGTATCAGTGTGACTGTTATTGAATATTCAAAACTTACCATGACAACACCACCAACGTATTCAAAGGCACAATGAGCTATACAGCCATACTGAAGAGTATAGCCAAGAAGTCGAAAGGTTTTCCCCAGAATACTTCGAAGCATAGTTCTATGCAGACTCGAACGCCACTGGCCTGATAATAAATTTTTAAAAGTTATATTATCAATGATTTAATAATCATTGTCAACATGCTACACTTTTAAAAAGCATATCTTAGTACACATGAAAGTATCTGGGAAAGTATAAGGCTCCATATATCATATACAGGTGATATGTAGTATACTATGCTAGAGTACACTACAACTATATATGCTACATAGTTGCTCAAACAACTCATAAGGTGGTTGTTCAAGGGGATCAAATGAAATAATGGATATGAAAGCATTTGGAAAAGCATAAAGCACTATACCAAATTAAGGCATCACATTCCTTGATTCTTTGGAATGTTTCTCACCTCTGTCCCTCCCTTTTTGCCTGTGCCTAAGCTACAGTTTGGACTACAACAATCCCCCACCGATGTGCTTCTTTGCTCCAATCCATGCTACACATTACCACCAGCCTGTCCTAAAACATCACTGTCATCAGGCCAATACCTTTGGGATCAAAGCCTGGCATTCAAAACTCCACGATGTGGATGGCCCTAACCTACCTTCTCAATGATATCTCGTGTGATCCTCTAATGTGAACAATTTGTTGCTAGTGCCTTTCCCAGGAGGTTATTTACTTTGTATGCATCTTGTACGGGACTTTGAATGTATATGCTACCTACCCTACAAGTTTTTTAAGAGAAGGGACTGTTGTGCTATTGTCTTTGTATCTCCACCACTTAGTATAATACCTAGCACATGGTAGAGGCTTAATAAGAGCCTCCTGACAGACTAAATCTAGTGGAGATGCTAATGACTTTTCCCCATGAATATAGTACCATGCCATCCCTAAAAGGTGTTTTAAGGTCCAACTCAATCTATAAAATTTCACAAGATTTGTCGCTATTGTGAAGAAAGCACTTTATAAATTGAAAAGTGTGCACGCATGCTCTGTATCTATGCGTGTGTGTATAGGTACAAGAACATACATGTAGACATGTATATGTATGCATGTATTCATATACACATATCTGAATGAGTTATTATTAGTTCATCTTTTTAATATTTACTCTCTATTACACTTAAATTGGTACTGATAATACACTGTCTTATATTGATCTATTTTTTATATGTGTTCTCTCCCTCAGATGACCTACTAGCTCCTTCATAAAATCAAGTTTTAAACTCTGAGGTCAGGTTCCATGTTTCATACTGCTTTGTAGCCAATACACTCCACTGTACATTTTAGGTATTTAACATTTATCAACAAGATTGTTAAATCTGTCTTTTCAATTTCTTTTCAGCCAAGGGTGAGGCCTAAATGTTGCCCTATTTATGACTCAGTATTCCACACTGGAAAGTGCCCCTGCCAACCCTTGGCAGTGGCCTAGTTCTATCCATCCTCATTTCTATACCCAAAGTACCTATTCTGTATTCAGATTGCTCACTATAAAATAAGGGGAGGAGGTAGAGTAGATGGGCCTTGAGGTACCTTCTATATCTAGGGCTATGAATTCCATAAAAATAGCTAGCATTTATATATAGTTTCTAGGTTTGCAAAGAACCGTGTACATACCATGTGTATCTTGTGCATCACATCTGACCCCCACAACAATGGTGAAACAGGTAATATTATCATTCTCATTTGACAGAAGAGGAAACTGTGACAGCCAAGCTAAATGATTTATACAGAGTCACAAAGCTCAAAAGGGTCTGTGACAGAATTTGAACTCAGGTATTTCTGCCCCCAAGTTGATCACACTCAGCCTGTATGCCACTAAATCACCTCAGTAGCAAATGCATATTTAATCAAGAATCTCCTAGAAAAAAATGCCTTAACTCAAAGGGTTTAATGGAAATTAAAGAAACCACTTAAAGAGGATAAGGGAAGATATGAGGGCATTTGGAAGATCCTGGAATTCTTTAAAATATACTGTACAGTGTAACTGGTTATTTATTCTGTCCCATTTTAAAACTGCTCGTGGAGTAGACAATGGAATAGAAGAATCAGACATCCTCCTAATGGCCAAGTTAAATTGGGGCCCATCCTTAACAGTTATCAAAAATAAGGGAATACCACGGGGAGTTTGCCATGGCATACCAACTGGAAAACTGTGGACAAAAGAATTCTAGTGAGGAAGAAAAGTGGGGAGTTGTCCATTGAGCTTTCTATAGATGCACAGAGAACTCCCTGCTAAAGACAGGCATCTGCCACAGTACAACAAGAAGAACAATCAGGAACACTGAGGCCCAGAATGAACTGAGGCCAATGAAGAAAGTGAAAGACAGTGAAAAGCTCTTTAAGGGTTGGTTTAGTTCTTTATTTTACCTCTACTGGAGAAACAGGTGAATCAAAGAAGAAGCAGGGCGCTACTGAGGGGCAGAGGCACAGGATGGGTTCTTATTTTGTTTCTGTTTTCTTGGCCAAGGAGGATGGTCTTTGGACTAAATGGCTGCTAGGAAGGTGATAATGAATTTGGTAAAGCTATCACAAAAAATGTATCCAGCACCCGATGTTAAATTCAAGTTACCTAGCCCATATGAACTATCCTTGAGTACTGAAGGAAGTGGAGCCAATGGTAGTAATATACAAAAGAAAATGGAAAGAGGAATTGGGAAGAAATGCAAATTTTCAAATAAAATGGAAGAGAACAGAGTATGCAAATTATGAACCAATGAGGCTGAGTTTGATTCTTGGAAAAAAGTCACAACCTATTATTAAAGGGATGGTTACTGAGCATCTAGAAAAGGAAGCAGTGATTACAAAGAACCAATATGTCCTCAACCAAAAAAGGATCATGCCAAAATAACAACCAAAGTCATTTGGAAGAACAAAAGACCTAGAATTTCAAGAGAAATAATGAGACAGTAGGAATGGACATAATAAACATATCATTTGTGGTTCATAATGCAATAAAAAGTATATTTATCAAATAAATAAGAATTAGAAAGTAATTGGAGATTAAATTTAATTCTAAGTAACTAGCAGGTCAAAAGCCAAATTATAGAAAAAACAGAACATTTCATTCAAAACATGACAATAATGAGACAAAATATCAAAACTTATGGAGTTAAGGCAATTCTGGAGAAAAAATTTATCTCAGTCATTTCATCAATATAAAAATGAAAAGGAACAAATCAATAAAATAGGGATGCAATTGAAAAACATGAACAAATCAAAATTCCTCAACTGAATGAGAGTAGAAATTATGGAAACTAAAGACAACACTTATTAAACTGAAAGTAAAAAGACCACTGAACTGAAAAATTAAAAAAAAAACAACAAAAAACCTAGGACCTGGTTTTTCAAAAACCAAACAACTAACAAAATAGAAAACCAATATAATTTTTAACAAAGAAAAAAACCAAACTGTTTATCTCAAAAATGAAAAGGGGAACTTACAGCAACTGAATAGAAAATTCAAGAAATTATCAGAAACCATTTTGCCCAATTCTGTGTTAACAAAACTAATATCTTAGAGGAAATATATAAATAGTTATAAAAACATAAAATACCCAGATGGAAAAGGAAAGAAATAATCCATTAAATAATCCACTATCAGTAAAAGAAATTAAACAATTCATAAATGAGCACCCAATGAGCAGGTTAAGAACCCTAAGGGTCAGATGGATTTATGAATGATTTCTATAAAATACTGAAAGAACAATTAGTTCCAATACTACGTAAACTGTTTGCAATACCCTTCCAATCTCTATGACATAAATATGATGTTGATACCTAAAACAGGAAGAGAAAAAGTAGTGAAAGAAAACTACAGACTAATGTGCATAATGAACATTGATGAGAAAAACTAAATATTTATCAAGTAGGCTACAACAATATATTGGAAATATTATCTACTGTCATCAGACCAGATTTCTAGCAGGAATGCCATGTAGGTTCAGCACTGAAAAAGACCATCAATATAATAAACTCTGTTATATAAATAATAAAAACATATGAATAGACTTTTGATAAAATCCAACACTTGTTTCTATTAAAAACTCTAGAAATTATGGGAATGAATGTATGTATTATTCAGCTCTGACCTCCCAGTCTCATACCTCTTACTGCCTATTGGATATCTTGAATTGAATTCCACTGACATCTTAAACTCAACATATCCAAAACTGAACTCAGTATCTTTCCCTCTAACTTCTCTATTTACTGCCAAGGGCACCACCACCTTTCCAATCATACAGGCTCAAAATCTAGGAGTCATCCTTCACTCCTCAATCTAGTACTTCCCACATCTCTGTATCCAATCCATTGCCAAGTCCTCTCCATTTTACCTTTACAACCTCTCTCCTATACTCCTGCCTGTCCCACCCCATCACCTTTTCTCTCCTTTGACACTGCCACCACTCTGGTGCAGGCCCTCCTCACTTAATATCTGAACAATTGCAATAACAGCTTTTTACATGGCCTCTCTACCTCAAATCTCTCCCCACTCCAATCCATCTTCCAATTAGCTGTCAAAATCATCTTGCTAAATTGAAATGACCATGTCACCTCTCCATCCCACAGTAAAATACATGGCTCCATATCACCTTTAGGATCAAATATAAAATCTTTCAGCCTTGAATTTCTTTACAACCTGACCCTCCCACAGCCACTTTCCCAGTTTTCTGCTACCTTATTCACCTTCACATACTCTTTGATCCAATGACATTGACCTCCTTACTATTTCTCACAAAAAACACTTCAATCTCCCAACTCCAGGTCTTTTTTTAATTCCAATGCATGGAATTCTTTCCTTCTTCATCTCCACTTCCTGGCTATTCTGGCTTCCTTCACATCCCAGTATTCAGGAGAAAGCCTTGCCAATCCTCTTTAATTGTTAGGCCCTTCTGTCTGTTGATTTTTTCAAATTTCTCCTGCATGTGTCTTGTTTATACATAGGAATTTACATGCTGTTTCCTCCATCGGACTGCAGGCTCTGGGAGCAGGGACTGTCTTTGGCTTTTTTTCAAATCCCCAGCATTTAATATAATGCCTGGCACATAGCAGGCACTGAACATATGTTTATTGTCCATCTTCTCACTGAATCCAAGAATAAACATTATAGGTAATGGAGAATTTAGTCCAAAGGCCTTTCAAATAAGATCAAAGGTAAAGCAAGGATGGGCGGCTAGGTTAGTGGATAGAGTGCTGGGCCTGGCATCAGGAAAGCTCAC